>NW_019262814.1:0-21793 GCF_002742605.1 Olea europaea var. sylvestris | reverse complement strand
ATGTAGCGACCGTTTTGGATAGAACTCACCACTTCGTCGTGACGTATGAGGGATTTCGGTTATTTTTTGAAAGAATGAGCACTTGTGTATTTGGAACGCTTGGATTATCAGCGTAAGAAGAATTGAGCGTAACTTTTGCGCACGGTGTCCGTTTTGGGCCCATAAGTACTTTTTGAAAATGTAGCAACCGTTTTGGATTGAACTCACAACTTTGTCGTGATGTATGAGGTATTTCGGCCGTTTTTCAAAAGAATGAACACTTGCATATTTGGAATGCTTGGAGAGTCGGCGTAAGAAGAATGGAGCGTAACTGTTGCACACGTTGTCCGTTTTGGGCCCATAAGTACTTTTTGGAAATATAGCGACCGTTTTGGATTGAACTCACCACTTCATCGTGACGTATGAGGGATTTCAGCTAGTTTTCGAAAGAATGAGCACTTGCGTATTTGGATCGCTTGGATTGTCGACGTTCGAAGAATTGAGCGTAACTTTTGCGCACGTTGTCCATTTTGGGCCCATAAGTACTTTTTGGAAATATAGCGACCGTTTTGGATTGAACTCACTACTTCGTCGTGACGTATGAGGGATTTTGGCCATTTTTCGAAAGAACGAGCACTTGCGTATTTGGAACGCTTGGATTGTCGGCGTAAGAAGCGTTGAGCGTAACTTTTGCACACATTGTCCGTCTTGGGCCCATAAGTACTTTTTGGAAATATAGCGACCGTTTTGGATTGAACTCACCACTTCATCGTGACGTATGAGGGATTTCAGCTAGTTTTCGAAAGAATGAGCACTTGCGTATTTGGATCGCTTGGATTGTCGACGTTCGAAGAATTGAGCGTAACTTTTGCGCACGTTGTCCATTTTGGGCCCATAAGTACTTTTTGGAAACGTAGCGACCGTATTGAATTGAACACACAACTTCGTCGTGACGTATGAGGGATTTTGGCCATTTTTCGAAAGAACGAGCACTTGCGTATTTGGAACGCTTGGATTGTCGGCGTAAGAAGCGTTGAGCGTAACTTTTGCACACATTGTCCGTTTTGGGCCCATAAGTACTTTTTGGAAATGTAGCGACCGTTTTGGATTGAACTCACAACTTCGTCGTTACGTACGAGGGATTTCGGCCATTTTTTGAAAGAACGAGAACTTGCATATTTTGAACGCTTGGAGAGTCGGCGTAAGAAGAATTGAGCCTAACTTTTGTACACGTTGTCCATTTTGGGCCCATAAGTACTTTTTGAAAATGTAGCGACCGTTTTGGATTGAACTCACCACTTCGTCGTGACGTATGAGGGATTTCGGCTATTTTTTGAAAGAATGAGCACGTGCGTATTTGGAACGCTTGGATTGTCAAGGTTCGAAGAATTGAGCGTAACTTTTGCACACGGTGTACGTTTTGGGCCCATAAGTACTTTTTGGAAATGTAGCGTCTGTTTTGGATTGAACTCACCACTTCATCGTGACGTATGAGGGATTTTAGCTATTTTTTGAAAGAATGAGCACTTGCGTATTTCGAACGCTTGGATTGTCGACGTTCGAAGAATCGAGCGTAACTTTTGCACACGGTGTCCATTTCGGGCCCATAAGTACTTTTTGGAAATGTAGCGACCATTTTGGATTGAACTCACTGCTTCGCCGCGACGTATCAGGGATTTCGGCCATTTTTCAAAAGAATGAGCACTAGCACATTTGGAACGCTTGGAGAGTCGGCCAATGAAGAATTGAGCGTAACTTTTGCACAAGTTGTCCGTTTTGGGCCCATAAGTACTTTTTGGAAATGTAGTGACCGTTTTGGATAGAACTCACAACTTCGTCGTGATGTATGAGGGATTTCAGTTATTTTTTGAAAGAATGAGCACTTGCGTATTTGGAACGCTTGCAATGTTGACGTTCGAAGAATTGAGCGTACCTTTTGCACACGGTGTCCATTTCGGGCCCTTAAGTACTTTTTCGAAATGTGGCGACCGTTTTGGATTGAACTCACTACTTCTTCGTGACGTATCAGGATTTCGGCCATTTTTCAGAAGAATGTTGACGTTCGAAGAATAGAGCGTACCTTTTGCACACGGTGTCCATTTCGGGCCCATAAGTACTTTTTCGAAATGTGGCGACCGTTTTGGATTGAACTCACTACTTCTTCGTGACGTATCAGGGATTTCGGCCATTTTTCAGAAGAATGAGCACTTGCATATTTGGAACGCTCGGACAGTCGGCCTAAGAAGAATTGAGCGTAACTTTTGCACAAGTTGTCCGTTTTGGGCCCATAAGTACTTTTTGGAAATGTAGCGACTGTTTTGGATAGA
Organism: Olea europaea var. sylvestris; assembly: GCF_002742605.1. Lineage (NCBI taxonomy): Eukaryota > Viridiplantae > Streptophyta > Magnoliopsida > Lamiales > Oleaceae > Olea > Olea europaea. The sequence continues at coordinate 19,487 of NW_019262814.1, read as the reverse complement.
ACTCACCACTTAATCGTGACGTATGAGGGATTTCAGATATTTTTTGAAAGAATGAGCACTTATGTTTTTGGAACGCTTGGATTGTCGACGTTCGAATAATTGAGCGTAAATTTTGCACACGGTGTCCGTTTCGGGTCCATAAGTACTTTTTGGAAATGTAGCGTCTGTTTTGGATTGAACTCACCGCTTCATCGTGACGTATGAGGGATTTCGGCTATTTTTTAAAAGAATGAGGACTTGCGTATTTGGAAAGCTTGGAGAGTCGGCCAATGAAGAATTGAGCGTAACTTTTGCACAAGTTGTCCGTTTTGGGCCCATAAGTACTTTTTGAAAATGTAGCGACCGTTTTGGATAGAACTCACCACTTCGTCGTGGTGTATGAGGGATTTCAGTTATTTTTTGAAAGAATGAGCACTTACGTATTTGGAACGCTTGGATTGTCGACGTTCGAAGAATTGAGCGTGACGTTTAAACACGGTGTCCATTTTGGGCCCATAAGTACTTTTTGGAAATGTAGCGACCGTTTTGGATTGAACTCACAACTTCATCGTGACGTACAAGGGATTTCGGCCATTTTTCGAAAGAACGAGCACTTGCATATTTTGAATGCTTGGAGAGTCGGCGTAAGAAGAATTGAGCAAAACTTTTGTACACGTTGTCCGTTTTGGGCCCATAAGTACTTTTTGGAAATGTAGCGACCGTTTTGGATTGAACTCACCACTTCGTCGTGACTTATGAGGGATTTCGGCTATTTTTCGAAAGAATGAGCACTTGCGTATTTGGAACACTTGGATTGTCGACGTTCGAAGAATTGAGTGTAACTTTTACACACGGTGTCCATTTCGGGCCTATAAGTACTTTTTGAAAATGTAGCGTCCGTTTTGGATTGAACTCACCACTTCATCGTGACGTATGAGGGATTTCGGCTATTTTTTTGAACGAATGAGCACTTGCGTATTTGGAACGCTTGGATTGTCGACGTTCCAAGAATTGAGCGTAACTTTTGCACACGGTGTCCGTTTTGGGCCCATAAGTACTTTTTGGAAATGTAGCGACCGTTTTGGATAGAACTCACCACTTCGTCGTGACGTATCAGGGATTTCAGCAATTTTCGAAAGAATGAGCAATTGGATATTTGGAACGCTTGGAGAGTTGGCCTAAGAAGAATTGAGCGTAACTTTTGCACAAGTTGTCTGTTTTGGGCCCATAAGTACTTTTTTGAAATGTAGCGACCGTTTTGGATAGAACTCACCACTTCATCGTGACGTATGAGGGATTTCGATTATTTTTTGAAAGAATGAGCACTTACGTATTTGGAACGCTTGGATTGTCGGCGTAAGAAGAATTGAGCGTAACTTTTGCACACGGTGTCCGTTTTGGGCCCATAAGTACTTTTTGAAAATGTCGCAACCGTTTTGGATTGAACTCACAACTTTGTCGTGATGTATGAGGTATTTCGGCCATTTTTCAAAAGAATAAACACTTGCATATTTGGAACGCTTGGAGAGTCGGCGTAAGAAGAATGGAGCGTAACTTTTGCACACGTTGTCCGTTTTGGGCCCATAAGTACTTTTTGGAAATGTAGCTACCGTTTTGGATTGAGCTCACCACTTCATCGTGACGTATGAGGGATTTCAGCTAGTTTTCGAAAGAATGAGCACTTGCGTATTTGGATCGCTCGGATTGTCGACGTTCAAAGAAATGAGCGTTACTTTTGCACACTGTGTCCGTTTTGGGCCCATAAGTACTTTTTGGAAATGTAGCGACCGTTTTGGATTGAACTCACAACTTCGTCGATCATCATGACGTACAAGGGTTTTCGGCCATTTTTCGAAAGAATGAGCACTTGCATATTTGGAACGCTTGGAGAGTCGGCGTATATTTTGAACGCTTGGAGAGTCGGCGTAGAAGAATTGAGCATAACTTTTGTACACGTTGTCCGTTTTGGGCCCATAAGTACTTATTGGAAATGTAGCGACCGTTTTTTATTGAACTTACCACTTCGTCGTGACGTATGAGGGATTTCGGCTATTTTTTGATAGAATGAGCACTTGCGTATTTGGAACGCTTGGGTTGTCGACGTTCGAAGAATTGAGCGTAACTTTTGCGCACGTTGTCCGTTTTGGGCCCATAAGTACTCTTTGGAAACGTAGAGACCGTATTGGATCGAACTCACAACTTCGCCGTGACGTATGAGGGATTTCGGCTATTTTTTGATAGAACGAGTACTTGCATATTTGGAACACTTGGAGAGTCGTTGTAAGAAGAATTGAGCGTAACTTTTGCGCACATTATCCGTTTTGGGCCCATAAGTACTTTTTGGAAACGTAGCAACCGTATTGGATTGAAATCACAACTTCGCCGTGACGTAAGAGGGATTTCGGCCATTTTTTGATAGAACAAGTACTTGCATATTTGGAACGCTTGGAGAGTCGTTGTAAGAAGAATTGAGCGTAACTTTTGCACACGGTGTCAGTTTTTGGGCCCATAACTACTTTTTGAAAATGTAGCGACCGTTTTGGATTGAACTCACCACTTCGTCGTGACGTATGAGGGATTTCAGCCAGTTTTTGAAAGAATGAGTACTTGCATATTGGAACGCTTGGAGAGTCGACGTAAGAAGAATTGAGCGTAACATTTGCACACGTTGTCCGTTTTGGGCCCATAAGTACATTTTGGAAATGTAGTGTCAGTTTTGGATTGAACTCACCACTTCATTGTGACGTAAGAGTGATTTCAGCTATTTTTTGAAAGAATGAGCACGTCCGTATTTGGAACGCTTGGATTGTCGACGTTCGAAGAATTGAGCGTAACTTTTGCACACAGTGTACGTTTCGGGCCCATAAGTACTTTTTGGAAATGTAGCGACCGTTTTGGATTGAGCTCACCACTTCATTGTGACGTATGAGTGATTTCAGCTAGTTTTCGAAAGAATGAGCACTTGCGTATTTGGATCGCTCGGATTGTCGACGTTCAAAGAAATGAGCGTAACTTTTGCACACAGTGTACGTTTTGGGCCCATAAGTACTTTTTCGAAATGTAGCGACCGTTTTGGATAGAACTCACCACTTCGTCGTGACGTATGAGGGATTTCAGTTATTTTTTGAAAGAATGAGCACTTTCATATTTGGAACGCTTGGATTGTCGACGTTCCAAGAATTGAGCGTAACTTTTCCACACGGTGTCTGTTTCGAGCCCATAAGAACTTTTTGGAAATGTAGCGACCATTTTGGATTGAACTCACTACTTCGTCGTGATGTATCAGGGATTTCGGCCACTTTTCGAAAGAATGTGTACTTGCATATTTGGAACCCTTGGAGTGTCGGCCTAAGAAGAATTGAGCGTAACTTTTGCACAAGTTGTCCGTTTTGGGCCCATAAGTACTTTTTGGAAATGTAGCGACCGTTTTGGATAGAACTCCCCACTTCGTCGTGACGTATGAGGGATTTCAGTTATTTTTTGAAAGAATGAGCACTTGCATAGTTGGAACGCTTGGATTGTCAGCGTAAGAAGAATTGAGCGTAACTTTTGCACACGGAGTCCGTTTTGTGCCCATAAGTACTTTTTGAAAATGTAGCAACCATTTTGAATTGAACTCACAACTTTGTCGTGATGTATGAGGTATTTCGGCCATTTTTCGAAAGAATGAGCACTTGCATATTTGGAACACTTGGAGAGTCGGCGTAATAAGAATGGAGCGTAACTTTTGCACACGTTGTCCGTTTTCGGCCCATAAGTACTTTTTGGAAATGTAGCGACCGTTTTGGATTGAACTTACCACTTCGTCGTGACGTATGAGGGATTTCAGCTATTTTTTGATAGAATGAGTACTTACGTATTTGGAACGCTTGGATTGTCGACGTTCGAAGAATTGAGCGTAACTTTTGCGCACGTTGTCCGTTTTGGGCCCATAAGTACTCTTTGGAAACGTAGAGACCGTATTGGATCGAACTCACAACTTCGCCGTGACGTATGAGGGATTTCAGCTATTTTTTGATAGAACGAGTACTTGCATATTTGGAACGCTTGGAGAGTCGTTGTAAGAAGAATTGAGCGTAACTTTTGCACACGGTGTCCGTTTTGGGCCCATAAGTACTTTTTGGAAATGTAGCGACCGTTTTGGATCGAACTCACAACTTCGTCGTGATGTATGATGGATTTTAGCCATTTTTCGAAAGAATGAGCACTTGTATATTTGGAACGCTTGGAGAGTAGGCGTAAGAAGAATTGAGCGTAACTTTTGCACACGTTGTCCGTTTTGGGCCCGTAAGTACTTTTTGGAAATGTAGCTACCGTTTTGGATTGAACTCACCACTTCGTCGTGACGTATGATGGATTTCGACCATTTTTCGAAAGAACGAGCACTTGCATATTTGGAAAATTGGAGAGTCGGCGTAAGAAGAATTGAGCATAACTTTTGCGCACATTATCCGTTTTGGGCCCATAAGTACTTTTTGGAAACGTAGCAACCGTATTGGATTGAAATCACAACTTCGTCGTGACGTATGAGGGATTTCAGCCATTTTTTGATAGAACAAGTACTTGCATATTTGTAACGCTTGGAGAGTCGTTGTAAGAAGAATTGAGCGTAACTTTTGCACACGATGTCCGTTTTGGGCCCATAAGTACTTTTTGGAAATGTAGCGACCGTTTTGGATCGAACTCACAACTTCGTCGTGACGTATGAGGGATTTCGGCTATTTTTCGAAAGAATGAGCACTTGCGTATTTGGAACACTTGGATTGTCGACGTTCGAAGAATTGAGCGTAACTTTTGCACACGGTATCCGTTTTCGGCCCATAAGTACTTTTTCGAAATGTAGCGGCCATTTTGGATTGAACTCACAACTTCGTCGTGAAGTATGAGGGATTTCGGCCATTTTTCGAAAGAATGAGCACTTGTATATTTGGAACGCTTGGAGAGTCGGCGTAAGAAGAATTGAGCGTAACTTTCGTACACGGTGTCCGTTTTGGGCCCATAAGTACTTTTTCGAAATGTAGCGACCGTTTTGGATAGAACTCACCACTTCGTCGTGACGTATGAGGGATTTCAGTTATTTTTTGAAAGAACGAGCACTTTCGTATTTGGAACGCTTGGATTTTCGACGTTCCAAGAATTGAGCGTAACTTTTGCACACGGTGTCTGTTTCGGGCCCATAAGAACTTTTTGGAAATGTAGCAACCATTTTGGATTGAACTCACTACTTCATCGTGACGTATCAGGGATTTCGGCCATTTTTCGAAAGAATGAGTACTTGCATATTTGGAACGCTTGGAGTGTCGGCCTAAGAAGAATTGAGCGTAACTTTTGCACAAGTTGTCCGTTTTGGGCCCATAAGTACTTTTTGGAAATGTAGCGACCGTTTTGGATAGAACTCACCACTTCGTCGCGACGTATGACGGATTTCGGTTATTTTTTGAAAGAATGAGCACTTGCGTATTTGGAACGCTTGGATTGTCAGCGTAAGAAGAATTGAGCGTAACTTTTGCACACGGTGTCCGTTTTGGGCCCATAAGTACTTTTTGAAAATGTAGCAACCATTTTGAATTGAACTCACAACTTTGTCGTGATGTATGAGGTATTTTGGCCACTTTTCGAAAGAATGAGCACTTGCATATTTGGAACGCTTGGAAAGTCGGCGTAATAAAAATGGAGCGTAACTTTTGTACACGTTGTCCGTTTTGGGCCCATAAGTACTTTTTGGAAATGTAGCGAACGTTTTGGATTGAACTGACCACTTCATCGTGACGTATAGGGGTTTCAGCTAGTTTTTGAAAGAATGAGCACTTGCGTATTTGGAACGCTTGGATTGTCGTTGTAAGAAGAATTGAGCGTAACTTTTGCACACGGTGTCCGTTTTGCGCCCATAAGTACTTTTTGGAAATGTAGCGACCATTTTGGATCGAACTCACAACTTCGTCGTGACGTATGAGGGATTTCAGCCATTTTTCAAAAGAATGAGCACTTGTATATTTCGAACGCTTGGAGAGTAGGCGTAAGAAGAATTGAGCGTAACTTTTGCACACGTTGTCCGTTTTGGTTCCGTAAGTACTTTTTGGAAATGTAGCGACCGTTTTGGATTGAACTCACCGCTTCATCGTAACGTATGAGGGATTTCAGCTATTTTTTGAAAGAATGAGCACTTGCGTATTTGGAACGCTTGGACTGTCGACGTTCGAAGAATTGAGCGTAACTTTTGCACACGGTGTCCGTTTAGGGCCCATAAGTACTTTTTGGAAATGTAGCGACCGTTTCGGATTGAACTCACTTCTTCGTCGTTACGTATCAGGGATTTCGGCCATTTTTCAAAAGAATGAGCACTTGCATATTTGGAACGCTTGGAGAGTCGGCCTAAGAAGAATTGAGGGTAACTTTTGCACAAGTTGTCTGTTTTGGGCCCATAAGTACTTTTTGGAAATGTAGCGACCGTTTAGGATAGAATTCACCACTTCATCGTGACGTATGAGGGATTTCGGATATTTTTTGAAAGAATGAGCACTTGCGTTTTTGGAACGCTTGGATTGTCGACGTTCGAGGAATTGAGCGTAACTTTTGCACACGGTGTCCGTTTTGGGCCCATAAGTACTTTTTGAAAATGTAGCAACCGTTTTGGATTGAACTCACAACTTTGTCGTGATGTATGAGATATTTCGGCCATTTTTCGAAAGAATGAGCACTTGCATATTTGGAACGCTTGGAGAGTAGGCGTAAGAAGAATTGAGCGTAACTTTTGCACACGTTGTCCGTTTTGGGCCCGTAAGTACTTTTTGGAAATGTAGCGAACGTTTTGGATTGAACCCACCGCTTCGTAGTATGAGGGTTTTCGGCTATTTTTTGAAAGAATGAGCACTTGCGTATTTGGAATGCTTGGATTGTCGACGTTCGAAGAGTTGAGCGTAACTTTTGCACACGGTGTCCGTTTCGGGTCCATAAGTACTTTTTGGAAATTTAGCGTCCGTTTTGGATTGAACTCACCGCTTCATCGTGACGTATGAGTGATTTCGGCTATTTTTTAAAAGAATGATGACTTGCGTACTTGGAACGCTTGGATTGTCGACGTTCGAAGAATCGAGCGTAACTTTTGCACACGGTGTCCGTTTCGGGCCCATAAGTACTTTTTGGAAATGTAGCGACCGTTTTGGATTGAACTCACTTCTTCGTCGTTACGTATCAGGGATTTCGGTCATTTTTCGAAAGAATGAGCACTTGCATATTTGGAACGCTTGGAGAGTCGGCCTAAGAAGAATTGAGGGTAACTTTTGCACAAGTTGTCTGTTTTGGGCCCATAAGTACTTTTTGGAAATGTAGCGACCGTTTTGGATAGAACTCACCACTTCATCGTGACGTATGAGGGATTTCGGATATTTTTTGAAAGAATGAGCACTTGCGTTTTTGGAACGCTTGGATTGTCGACGTTCGAAGAATTGAGCATAACTTTTGCACACGGTGTCCGTTTTGGGCCCATAAGTACTTTTTGGAAATGTAGCGAACGTTTTGGATTGAACTCCCAATTTCTTCGTGACGTATGAGGGATTTCGGACATTTTTCGAAGGAATGAGTACTTACATATTTGGAACACTTGGAGAGTCAGCGTAAGAAGAATTGAGCGTAACTTTTGTACTCGTTGTCCGTTTTGGACCCATAAGTACTTTTTGGAAATGTAGCGACCGTTTTGGATTGAACTCACAACTTCGTCGTGACGTATGAGGGATTTTAGCTAGTTTTTGAAAGAATGAGCAATTGCGTATTTGGAACGCTTAGATTGTTGGCGTTCGAAGAATTGAGCGTAACTTTTGCACACTGTGTCCGTTTTGGGCCCATAAGTACTTTTTGGAAATGTAGCGACCGTTTTGGATTGAACTCACAACTTCATCATGACGTATGAGGGATTTCAGCCATTTTTCGAAAGAACGAGCACTTGCATATTTTGAACACTTGGAGAGTCAGCGTAAGAAGAATTGAGCATAACTTTTGTACACGTTGTCCATTTTCGGCCCATAAGTACTTTTTGGAAATGTAGCGACCATTTTGGATTAAACTCACCACTTCGTCGTGACGTATGAGGGATTTCGGCTATTTTTCGAAAGAATGAGCACTTGCGTATTTGGAACACTTGGATTGTCGACGTTCGAAGAATTGATCGTAACTTTTGCACACGGTGTCCGTTTCGGGCCTATAAGTACTTTTTGGAAATGAAGCGTCCGTTTTGGATTGAACTCACCACTTCATCGTGACGTATGAGGGATTTCGGCTATTTTTCGAAAGAATGAGCACTTACGTATTTGGAACGCTTGGATTGTCGACGTTCAAAGAATTGAGCGTAACTTTTGCACACGGTGTCCGTTTTCGGCCCATAAGTACTTTTTGGAAATGTAGCGACCGTTTTGGATAGAACTCACCACTTCGTCGTGACGTATGAGGGATTTCGATTATTTTTTGAAAGAATGAGCACTTGTGTATTTGGAACGCTTGGATTATCAGCGTAAGAAGAATTGAGCGTAACTTTTGCGCACGGTGTCCGTTTTGGGCCCATAAGTACTTTTTGGAAATGTAGCGACCGTTTTGGATAGAACTCACCACTTCGTCGTGACGTATGAGGGATTTCGATTATTTTTTGAAAGAATGAGCACTTGTGTATTTGGAACGCTTGGATTATCAGCGTAAGAAGAATTGAGCGTAACTTTTGCGCACGGTGTCTGTTTTGGGCCCATAAGTACTTTTTGAAAATGTAGCAACCGTTTTGGATTGAACTCACAACTTTGTCGTGATGTATGAGGTATTTCGGCCATTTTTCAAAAGAATGAACACTTGCATATTTGGAATGCTTGGAGAGTCGGCGTAAGAAGAATGGAGCGTAACTGTTGCACACGTTGTCCGTTTTGGGCCCATAAGTACTTTGTGGAAATATAGCGACCGTTTTGGATTGAACTCACCACTTCATCGTGACGTATGAGGGATTTCAGCTAGTTTTCGAAAGAATGAGCACTTCCGTATTTGGATCGCTTGGATTGTCGACGTTCGAAGAATTGAGCGTAACTTTTGCACACGGTGTCCGTTTCGGGCCTATAAGTACTTTTTGGAAATGTAGCGACCGTTTTGGATTGAACTCACCACTTCGTCGTGACGTATGAGGGATTTTGGCCATTTTTCGAAAGAACGAGCACTTGCGTATTTGGAACGCTTGGAGAGTCTGCGTATGAAGAATTGAGCATAACTTTTGTACACGTTGTCCGTTTTGGGCCCATAAGTACCTTTTGGAAATGTAGCGACCGTTTTGGATTGAACTCACCACTTCGTCGTGACGTATGAGGGATTTCGGCTATTTTTGGAAAGAATGAGCACTTACACATTTGGAATGCTTGGACAGTCGGCGTAAGAAGAATTGAGCGTAACTTTTGCGCACGTTGTCCATTTTGGGCCCATAAGTACTTTTTGGAAACGTAGCGACCGTATTGGATTGAACTCACAACTTCGCCGTGACGTATGAGGGATTTTGGCCATTTTTCGAAAGAACGAGCACTTGCGTATATGGAACGCTTGGATTGTCGGCGTAAGAAGCGTTGAGCGTAACTTTTACACACATTGTCCGTTTTGGGCCCATAAGTACTTTTTGGAAATGTAGCGACCGATTTGGATTGAACACACAACTTCGTCGTGGCGTATGAGGGATTTCGGCCATTTTTCGAAAGAATGAGCACATGCGTAATTTGAACGCTTGGAGAGTCGGCGTATGAAGAATTGAGCGTAACTTTTGCGCACATTATCCGTTTTGGGCCCATAAGTACTTTTTGGAAACGTAACGCCCGTATTGGATTGAACTCACAACTTCGTCGTGGCGTATGAGGGATTTTGGCTATTTTTTGAAAGAATGAGCACTTGCGTATTTGGAACGCTTGGATTGTCGCCCATAAGTACTTTTTGGAAACGTAGCGACCGTATAGGATCGAACTCACAACTTCGTCGTGACGTACGAGGGATTTTGGCCAATTTTCGAAAGAACGAGCACTTGCATATTTGGAACGCTTGGAGAGTTGGCGTAAGAAGAATTGAGCGTAACATTTGCACACGGTGTCCGTTTCGGGCCCATAAGTACTTTTTGGAAATGTAGCGACCGTTTTGGATTGAACTCACCACTTCGTCGTGACGTACGAGGGATTTCAGCTATTTTTTGAAAGAATGAGCACTTGCGTATTTGGAACGCTTGGATTGTCGACGTTCGAAGAATTGAGCGCTACTTTTGCGCACGTTGTCAGTTTTGGGCCCATAAGAACTTTTTGGAAACGTAGCGACCGTATTGGATTGAACTCACAACTTCACCGTGACGTATGAGGGATTTTGGCCATTTTACGAAAGAACGAGCACTTGCATATTTGGAACGCTTGGAGAGTTGGCGTAAGAAGAATTGGGCGTAACTTTTGCGCACGGTGTTCGTTTTGGGCCCATAAGTACTTTTTGGAAACGTGGCGACCGTATTGGATTGAACTCACAACTTCGCGTGACGTATGAGGGATTTCGACCATTTTTCGAAAGAATGAGCACTTGCATATTTGGAACGCTTGGAGAGTCGGCGAAAGAAGAATTGAGCATAACTTTTGCACACGGTGTCCCTTTTGGGCCCATAAGTACTTTTTGGAAATGTAGCGACCGTTTTGGATTGAACTCACGACTTCATCGTGACGTATGAGGGATTTCGGCCAGTTTTCGAAAGAATGAGCACTTGCATATTTGGATCGCTTGGAGAGTCGGCGTAAGAAGAATTGAGCGTAACATTTGCACACGTTGTCCGTTTTGGACCCATAAGTACTTTTTGGAAATGTAGCGTCCGTTTTGGATTAAAATCACCACTTCGTAGTGACGTATGAGGGATTTCGGCTATTTTTTGAAAGAATGAGCAGTTGCGTATTTGGAACGCTTGGATTGTCGACATTCGAAGAATTGAGCGTAACTTTTGCACACGTTGTCTGTTTTGGGCCCATAAGTACCTTTTGGAAATGTAGCGACCGTTTTGGATTGAACTCACAACTTCGTCGTGAATTATGAGGGATTTCGGCCATTTTTCGAAAGAAAGAGCACTTGCATATTTAGAACGCTTGGAGAGTCAGCGTAAGAAGAATTGAGCGTAACTTTTCCGCACGTTGTCCGTTTTGGACCCATAAGTACTTTTTGGAAACGTAACGCCCGTATTGGATTGAACTCACAACTTCGCCGTGACGTATGATGGATTTCGGCCATTTTTCGAAAGAACTAGCACTTGCATATTTGGAACGCTTGGAGAGTCGGCGTAAGAAGAATTGAGCGTAACTTTTGCGCACGTTGTCCGTTTTGGGCCCATAAGTACTTTTTGGAAATGTAGCGACCGTTTTGGATTGAAGTCACCACTTCGTCGTGACGTATGATGGATTTCGGCCATTTTTCAAAAGAACGAGCATTTGCATATTTGGAACGATTGGAGAGTCGACGTAAGAAGAATTGAGCGCAACGTCTGCACACGGTGTCCGTTTTAGGCCCATAAGTACTTTTTGGAAATGTAGCGACCGTTTTGGATTGAACTCACAACTTTGTCGTGGCGTGTCAGGGATTTCGGCCATTTTTCAAAAGAATGAGCACTTGCATATTTGGAACGCTTGGAGAGTCGGCGTAAGAAGTATTAAGCGTAACATTTGCACACGTTGTCCATTTTGGGCCCATAAGTACTTTTTGGAAATGTAGCGACCATTTTGGATTGAACTCACCACTTCGTCGTGACGTATGATGGATTTCAGCCATTTTTTGAAAGAACGAGCACTTGCATATTTGGAACGCTTGGAGAGTCGGTGTAAGAAGAATTGAGCGTAACTTTTGTGGACATTGTCCATTTTGGGTCCATAAGTACTTTTTGGAAACGTAGCGACCGTATTGGATTGAACTCACAACTTCACCGTGACGTATGAGGGATTTTGGACATTTTTTGAAAGAAGGAGCACATGCATATTTGGAACACTTGGAGAGTCGGCGTATTAAGAATTGAGCGTAACTTTTGCACACGGTGTCCGTTTTGGGCCCATTAGTACTTTTTGGAAATGTAGCGACCGTTTTGGATTGAACTCACAACTTCGTCGTGGCGTATGAGCGATTTCGGCCATTTTTCGAAAGAATGAGCACTTGCATATTTCGAACGCTTAGAGAGTCGCCGAAAGAAGAATTGAGCATAACTTTTGCACACGGTGTCCGTTGTGGGCCCATAAGCACTTTTTGGAAATGTAGCGACCATTTTAGATTGAACTCACCACTTCGTCGTGACGTATGAGGGATTTCGGCTATTTTTTGAAAGAATGAGCACTTACGTATTTGGAACGCTTCGATTGTCGACGTTCGAAGTATTGAGCGCAACTTTTGCGCACGTTGTCCGTTTTAGGCCCATAAGTACTTTTTGGAAACGTAGCGACCATATTGGATTGAACTCATAACTTCGCCGTGACGTATGAGGGATTTCGGCCATTTTTCGAAAGAACGAGCACTTGCATATTTGGAACGCTTGGAGAGTGGGCGTAAGAAGAATTGAGCATAACTTTTGCACACGTTGTCCGTTTTGGGCCCATAAGTACTTTTTGGAAATGTAGCGACCGTTTTGGATTTAACACATCACTTCGTCGTACGTATGATGGATTTCGGCCATTTTTCGAAAGAACGAGCACTTGCATATTTAGAACACTTGGAGAGTCGGCGTAAGAAGAATTGACCGTACCTTTTGCGCGCGTTGTCCATTTTGGGCCCATAAGTACTATTTGAAAACGTAGCGACTGTATTGGATTGAACTCACAACTTCGCCATGTCGTATGAGGGATTTCGGCCATTTTTCGAAGGAATGAGCACTTGCATATTTGGAACGCTTGGAGAGTCGGCGTAAGAAGAATTGAGCGTAACTTTCGTACACGGTGTCCGTTTTGGGCCCATAAGTACTTTTTCGAAATGTAGCGACCGTTTTGGATTGAACTCACCACTTCGTCATGACGTATGAGGGATTTCGTCTATTTTTTGAAAGAATGAGCACTTGCGTATTTTGAACGCTTGGATTGTCGACGTTCGAAGAATTGAGCGTTACTTTTGTGCACGTTGTCCATTTTGGGCGCAAAAGTACTTTTTGGAAACGTAGCGACCGTATTGGATTGAACTCACAACTTCGCCATGATGTATGAGGGATTTCGGCCATTTTACGAAAGAACGAGCACTTGAATATTTGGAACGCTTGGAGAGTCGGCATAAGAAGAATTGAGCGTAACTTTTGCACACGGTGTTCGTTTTGGTCCCATAAGTACTTTTTGAAAATGTAGCGACCGTTTTGAATTGAACTCACAACTCCGTCGTGACGTATGAGGGATTTCGGCCATTTTTCTAAAGAATGAGCACTTGCATATTTGGAACACTTGGAGAGTCGGCGTAAGAAGAATTGAGCGTAACTTTTGTACACGGTGTTCGTTTTGGCCCCATAAGTACTTTTTGGAAATGAAGCGACCATTTTGGATTGAACTCACCACTTCGTCGTGACGTATGATGGATTTCAGCCATTTTTCGAAAGAACGAGCACTTGCATATTTGGAACGCTTGGAGAGTCGGCGTAAGACGAATTGAGCGTAACTTTTGTGCACGTTGTCAATTTTGGGGCCATAAGTACTTTTTGGAAACGTAGCGACCGTATTGGATTGAACTCACAACTTCACCGTGACGTATGAGGGATTTCGGCCATTTTTCGAACGAACGAGCACTAGCATATTTGGAACGCTTGGAGAGTCGGCGGAAGATGAATTGAGCGTAACATTTGCACACGTTGTCCGTTTTGGGCCCATAAGTACTTTTTGGAAATATAGCGTCCGTTTTGGGTTGAACTCACCACTTCGTCTTTACGTATGAGGGATTTCGGCTATTTTTTAAAAGAATGAGCACTTGCGTATTTGGAACGCTTGGATTGTTGACGTTCGAAGAATTGAGCGTAACTTTTGCACACGGTGTCCGTTTCGGGCCCGTAAGTACTTTTTGGAAATGTAGCGACCATTTTGGATTGAACTCACCACTTCGTCGTGACGTATGATGGATTTCAGCCATTTTTCGAAAGAACGAGCACTTACATATTTGGAATGCTTGGAGAGTCGAAGTAAGATGAATTGAGCGTAACTTTTGCGCACGTTGTCCATTTTGGGCCCATAAGTACTTTTTGGAAACGTAGCGACCGTATTGGATTGAACTCACAACTTCGTCGTGACGTATGAGGGATTTCGGCCGTTTTTCAAAAGAACGAGCACGTGCATATTTGGAACTCTTGGAGAGTCGGCGGAAGATGAATTGAGCGTAACATTTGCACACGTTGTCCGTTTTGGGCCCATAAGTACTTTTTGGAAATATAGCGTCCGTTTTGGATTGAACTCACCACTTCGTCTTTACGTATGAGGGATTTCGGCTATTTTTTAAAAGAATGAGCACTTGCGTATTTGGAACGATTGGATTGTCGACGTTCGAAGAATTGAGCGTAACTTTTGCATACGGTGTCCGTTTCGGGCCCATAAGTACTTTTTGGAAATGTAGCGACCATTTTGGATTGAACTCACCACTTCGTCATGACGTATGAGGGATTTCAGCTATTTTTTGAAAGAATGAGCACTTGCATTTTTGGAACGCTTGGATTGTCGACGTTTGAAGAATTGAGCGCTACTTTTGCGCACGTTGTATGTTTTGGGCCCATAAGAACTTTTTGGAAACGTAGCGACCGTATTGGATTGAACTCACAACTTCGCCGTGACGTATGAGGGATTTTGGCCATTTTACGAAAGAAAGAGCACTTGCATATTTGGAACGCTTGGAGAGTCAGCGTAAGAAGAATTGGGCGTAACTTTTGCGCACGGTCTTCGTTTTGGGCCCATAAGTACTTTTTGGAAACGTGGCGACCGTATTGGATTGAACTCACAACTTCGCCGTGACGTATGAGGGATTTTGACCATTTTTCAAAAGAATGAGCACTTGCATATTTGGAACGCTTGGAGAGTCGGCGTAAGAAGAATTGAGCGTAACTTTTGCACACGGTGTCCCTTTTGGGCCCATAAGTACTTTTTGGAAATGCAGCGACCGTTTTGGATTGAACTCACAACTTCGTCGTGACATATGATGGATTTCAGCCATTTTTCGAAAGAACGAGCACTTCCATATTTGGAACGCTTGGAGAGTCAGCGTAAGAAGAATTGAGCGTAACTTTTTCGCACGTTGTCCTTTTTGGGCCCATATGTACTTTTTGGAAACGTAGCGACCGTATTCGATTGAACTCACAACTTCGCCGTGACGTATGAGGGATTTTGGCCATTTTTTGAAAGAACGAGCACTTGCATATTTGGAACGCTTGGAGATTCGACGTAAGTAGAATTGAGCGTAACTTTTGCACACAGTGTCCCTTTTCGGCCCATAAGTACTTTTTGGAAATGTAGCGACCGTTTTGGATTGAACTCACAACTTCGTCGTGGCGTATGAGGGATTTCGGCCAGTTTTCGAAAGAATGAGCACTTGCATATTTGGAACGCTTGGAGAGTCGGCGTAAGAAGAATTGAGCATAACTTTTGCACACGGTGTTCGTTTTGGGCCCATAAGTACTTTTTGGAAATGTAACGACCGTTTTGGATTGAACTCACAACTTCCTCGTGACGTATGAGGGATTTCGGCCAGTTTTCGAAAGAATGAGCACTTGCATATTTGGAACGCTTGGAGGGTCAGCGTAAGAAGAATTGAGCGTAACATTTGCACACGGTGTTCGTTTTGGACCCATAATAACTTTTTGGAAATGTAGCGACCGTTTTGGATTGAACTCACAACTTCGTCGTGGCGTATGAGGGATTTCGGCCAGTTTTCGAAAGAATGAGCACTTGCATATTTGGAACGCTTGGAGAGTCGACGTAAGAAGAATTGAGCGTAACTTTTGCACACGGTGTTCGTTTTGGGCCCATAAGTACTTTTTGGAAATGTAGCGACCATTTTGGATTGAACTCACAACTTCCTCGTGACGTATGAGGGATTTCAGCCAGTTTTCGAAAGAATGAGCACTTGCATATTTGGAACGCTTGGAGGGTCGGCGTAAGAAGAATTGAGCGTAACATTTGCACACGGTGTTCGTTTTGGGCCTATAATAACTTTTTGGAAATGTAGCGACCGTTTTGGATTGAACTCACAACTTCGTCGTGGCGTATGAGGGATTTCGGCCAGTTTTCGAAAGAATGAGCACTTGCATATTTGGAACGCTTGGAGAGTCGGCGTAAGAAGAATTGAGCGTAACTTTTGCACACGGTGTTCGTTTTGGGCCCATAAGTACTTTTTGGAAATGTAGCGACCGTTTTGGATTGAACTCACAACTTCCTCGTAACGTATTAGGGATTTCGGCCAGTTTTCGAAAGAATGAGCACTTGCATATTTGGAACGCTTGGAGGGTCGGCGTAAGAAGAATTGAGCGTAACATTTGCACACGGTGTTTGTTTTGGGCCCATAAGTACTTTTTGGAAATGTAGCGTCCGTTTTGGATTGAACTCACCACTTCGTCATGATGTATGAGGGATTTCGGCTATTTTTTGAAAGAATGAGTACTTGCGTATTTGGAACGCTTCGATTGTCGACGTTCGAAGAATTGAGTGTAACTTTTGCACACGGTGTCCCTTTTGGGCCCATAAGTACTTTTTGGAAATGTAGCGACCGTTTTGAATTGAACTCACAACTCCGTTGTGACGTATGAGGGATTTCGGCCATTTTTCGAAAGAATGAGCACTTGCATATTTGGAACACTTGGAGAGTTGGCGTAAGAAGAATTGAGTGTAACTTTTGTACACGGTGTTCGTTTTGGCCCCATAAGTACTTTTTGGAAATGTAGCGACCATTTTGGATTGAACTCACCACTTCGTCGTGACGTATGATGGATTTCAGCCATTTTTCGAAAGAACGAGCACTTGCTTATTTGGAACGCTTGGAGAGTCGGCGTAAGACGAATTGAGCGTAACTTTTGCGCACGTTGTCCATTTTGGGCCCATAAGTACTTTTTTGAAACGTAGCGGCCGTATTGGATTGAACTCACAACTTCGCCGTGACGTATGAGGGATTTCGACCGTTTTTCGAAAGAACGAGCACTAGCATATTTGGAACGCTTGGAGAGTCGGTGGAAGATGAATTGAGCGTAACATTTGCACACGTTGTCCGTTTTTGGCCCATAAGTACTTTTTGGAAATATAGCGTCCGTTTTGGATTGAACTCACCACTTCGTCTTTACGTATGAGGGATTTCGGCTATTTTTTAAAAGAATGAGCACTTGCGTATTTGGAACGCTTGGATTGTCGACGTTCGAAGAATTGAGCGTAACTTTTGCACACGGTGTCCGTTTCGGGCCCATAAGTACTTTTTGGAAATGTAGCGACCATTTTGGATTGAACTCACCACTTCGTCGTGACGTATGAGGGATTTCAGCTATTTTTTTCAAGAATGAGCACTTGCGTATTTGGAACGCTTGGATTGTCGACGTTCGAAGAATTGAGCGCTACTTTTGCCCACGCTGTCCGTTTTGGGCCCATAAGAACTTTTTGGAAACGTAGCGACCGTATTGGATTGAACTCACAACTTCGCCGTGACGTATGAGGGATTTTGGCCATTTTACGAAAGAACGAGCACTTGCATATTTGGAACGCTTGGAGAGTCAGCGTAAGAAGAATTGAGCGTAATTTTTCGCACGTTGTCCTTTTTGGGCCCATAAGTACTTTTTGGAAACGTAGCGACCGTATTGGATTGAACTCACAACTTTGCCGTGACGTATCAGGGATTTCGGCCATTTTTCAAAAGAACGAGCACTTGCATATTTGGAACGCTTGGGGAGTTGGCGTAAGAAGTATTGAGCGTAACTTTTGTACACGTTGTCCATTTTGTGCCCATAAGTACTTTTTGGAAATGTAGCGACCGTTTTGGATTGAACTCACCACTTCGTCGTGACGTATGATGGATTTCGGCCATTTTTCGAAAGAACGAGCACTTGCATATTTGGAACGGTTGGAGAGTCTGCGTAAGAAGAATTGAGCGTAACTTTTGGCACGTTGTCCATTTTGGACCCATAAGTACTTTTTGGAAACGTGGCGACCGTATTGGATTGAACTAACAACATCGCCGTGACGTATGAGGGATTTCGACCATTTTTAGAAAGAAGGAGCACTTGCATATTTGGAACGCTTGGAGAGTCGGCGTAAGAAGAATTGAGCGTTACTTTTGCACACGGTGTCCCTTTTGGGCCCATAAGTACTTTTTGGAAATGTAGCGACCGTTTTGGATTGAACTCACAACTCCGTTGTGACGTATGAGGGATTTCGGCCATTTTTCGAAAGAATGAGCACTTGCATATTTAGAACACTTGGAGAGTCGGCGTAAGAAGAATTGAGCGTAACTTTTGCACACGGAGTTCGTTTTGGGCCCATAAGTACTTTTTGGAAATGTAGCAACCATTTTGGATTGAACTCACAACTTCGTCGTGACATATGATGGATTTCAGCCATTTTTCGAAAGAACGTGCACTTGCATATTTGGAACGCTTGGAGAGTCAGCGTAAGAAGAATTGAGCGTAACTTTTTCGCACGTTGTCCTTTTTGGGCCCATAAGTACTTTTTGGAAACGTAGCGACCGTATTGGATTGAACTCACAACTTTGCCGTGACGTATTAGGGATTTCGGCCATTTTTCAAAAGAACGAGCACTTGCATATTTGGAACGCTTGGGGAGTTGGCGTAAGAAGTATTGAGCTTAACTTTTGTACACGTTGTCCGTTTTGTGCCCATAAGTACTTTTTGGAAATGTAGCGACCATTTTGGATTGAACTCACCACTTCGTCGTGACGTATGATGGATTTCGGCCATTTTTCGAAAGAACGAGCACTTGCATATTTGGAATGCTTGGAGAGTCTGCGTAAGAAGAATTGAGCGTAACTTTTGCGCACGTTGTCCATTTTGGGCCCATAAGTACTTTTTGGAAACGTGGCGACCGTATTGGATTGAACTCACAACATCGCCGTGACGTATGAGGGATTTCGACCATTTTTAGAAAGAAGGAGCACTTGCATATTTGGAACGCTTGGAGAGTCGGCGTAAGAAGAATTGAGCGTTACTTTTGCACACGGTGTCCCTTTTGGGCCCATAAGTACTTTTTGGAAATGTAGCGACCGTTTTGGATTGAACTCACAACTCCGTTGTGACGTATGAGGGATTTCGGCCATTTTTCGAAAGAACGAGCACTTGCATATTTGGAACGCTTCGAGAGTCGGCGTAAGAAGAATTGAGCGTAACTTTTGCACACGGTGTTCGTTTTGGGCCCATAAGTACTTTTTGGAAATGTAGCGACCATTTTGGATTGAACTCACAACTTCGTCATGACATATGATGGATTTCAGCCATTTTTCGAAAGAACGAGCACTTGCATATTTGGAACGCTTGGAGAGTCAGCGTAAGAAGAATTGAGCGTAAC
>NW_019262813.1:18797-21797 GCF_002742605.1 Olea europaea var. sylvestris | reverse complement strand
GAATGGGAAAGAAATGTAAAAAATAATAAGTACAGGTCCTACTTTACGTTCATGGTTTGACTTTCATTAGTATGGAAATACACATTGATAGTTATTGGCAAGTCCCTTCTCACAAAATTAAGATTTGGAGTTCTACTTGCATTAGATTAGTGACACTTTACACACATGAGTCACTTATACTATTTACTCAATTCTGATATGAACTGGGTATGTGGGAAGGTTTATAGTCTATTAATTTTACTTTCTATCAACTACATTTTTAAGTTATTATATGTTATTGCTTGTGTTTGAATTTGATAGTATTCACTTTAGCATTTGTGACAAAAAGGGAGAGAGACGTGCATAACTGAGGGGGAGAAAATAAAAGCATAGAGCGATTTGCATTTGTAGGTGTACCATTTTGCATTGCTATGTCTAGGGCCGTTGGGGAGAGATATAGATACATTTGTGTTACTGCATAAAATTCATGAGAGTTTGCAGTAAGGGGGAGCATTGAATTGCATTGCATTCCATATCATATCCATTGCTGTTTGAGTTTTGATATTTAGTGATGTTGGTGTTTCGATTGGTGTTTTGATTAACATCAATGTCACTTCTCAAATTAACATGTTTATTTGTGATTAAATGCGTTATTTGTTATATTTCCTGTATCATGTGATTTTACGCTGGGTATTTGAGTTTTTGATTTCAGAAAACAGGTTTAACAAGGAATGCAAGAAATAGAATTTGGGTAGATTAGATTTTTACTTTTACTATCTTGACTTCATTGTGTAATTTTGTCATAGAATGCTAAAGGGGGAGATTGTTAGGTTTTTATTGTATTAGCAATTCTTTAGACAAAAGGATTAATATAAAACAGTTGTAAAAGTCAAGAAGTCGTTTAGATTTGGTAGTATAGTCGTTGAAAGTCCAAGATGTTCAAAAAGACCACACATGATCATTGGAATGTAATTAGAAGTCTAAAGGATATCAAAGAGCCGCACAAGTTATGTTCCAAATTCTCAATCACAACTTGTAACACATTTTTCATACAGAAAACATTGGAATTTTGACAAGGCTACTTCTAGAATAATTGTAGCACTTTGAGTTAGTTTTCTAATGCATTTTGAATCACCTCAATCAGATATCGGAAGAGATAGTTATGATAAAAATACTGACAATTACTTAGCTGTTGCTCGTCTGTCACTAGTTCCTCGCTCGAGCGATAGGTTGACGACCAGAATTCTGTTTTACTTCAAACACTTAGTTTTTCAATCCATTTTCATCCCAAACACTTTCCCTTATAAATATACATCCTATGGGACATCCAAAAGTGTGGTTGATCATTATATTTCACTTTCATATTATTCTTTAGAGATCTAAGAAGATATTCAATTGGAGAATTCATTCCATCCTTTCTTGAGATCATTCAACCGCGTTTTGGGAAAACATCAAGATTCTTAATCCAAAACACTGTGCTTCCTTAATCTGTTGAGAAAAAGACTCTCATTGGGAGATTGAGAGAGGTGGATCAAAGCGCACTTATGAACATAAGAAGAGGCAGTTCTTGGTGTTAGCAGATTGGGCTACTGTAGATAGATCAGGAAGTCTAGCAGGAGGCTAGAGGTATCTACGGTAGTAGGAGGCTAGAGGAGGTAGATCAGAAGGTCTAGCAGGTTAGAGGCATCTATGACAGTAGATCGTGTTGAAATTGTTGTGTATTTCCCGAATTGTCTATAGTGGAGGTAACTTGCTTGGTCCCGGAGCTTTTCCCACTTTGGGTTTCTCCGTCATCAAAATATGTGTTTTTACTGCTTTTCATAATTTATTACAAACTGCGGCATTTAAATAAATGATTAAATTGAATTGTATGTTTAACCATCTAGAAATTAATTAAAGTGACTTGTTGTTTTGGTTAGTATAATTCCGTACATAAGGTCGAACAATTGGTAATCTAGAACGTAAACCCAGTAATTCTAAATTTTGAAGTGGTATTAGAACGTTCGGGATTCTTTCAACGTGTAAGTTTTATCTTCTCATAGTCATATATGTTCAAAATATCACTTTTGATGGTATTATGAGGGACTATTCTAAACGGTGGTTGAATTACATTCTTGAACTGTCAAAATCTAACATGTTCAACGAATGAGGGTGGATATTCATGCAAAATAATCATCTTTCCAAGTGCCCTCCTAGCATTGTCTTGTTCAAAAGTATAGTGTCCTTTTGATTCCTACGATGAGCACATTAATCTTTTACCTCATAAGTCCACACAATAGATTCCAATCTCTCTTTTTTACTTTGTCTAGTGTCTTGATCGTCACTTAAATCAATTTGCTGTTGTTCTGAATTTATCGTGTTCGGTAACTGTTCATGGTTATGGGGTAGTGGTCCTAGTGGAGTACTTTCAACTGAGGTTGGAGGAATAGAATAGAGTCAGACATCTTTAACCTCAAAATGCTATCCTTGAAAATAAAAGCAAACTGGGAATTAAATAAATGTGGCCAATTCGAATTATTTCTCTGAATCTATACAACATTCATGCAGGAACCAGGCTAATACGTAAAAGTTAAATCAATTCTCCACAGGACATCGTGTAAAACATAATTTTATCACATAACACATGATTAAATCAGTTATTTAACCACAAGAAATACGCAAGTATGGTCAAATAAATCACCAAATTGGTCAGCCGCATATTTCCGAGGTATCCTGAATCCTCGTTTAAAATAAAAAAATAAAAAAAATAAAAGAATGTCCTGTGAATAGAATCGTCGTAAATATAGAATCAAATTATGCTAGGAGAGAGGTGTAATCGCCAACCTGATTAACCCAAATGGTGTTATAAAATCATTGTTCAAAATCAGTTATTATTAATGGGCAATTGTTGGACCATGAAAGGGATCGAATGGAATGGAACGTGACTATAAAATTTGGGTACGTTAACGGGGTGAGGGGTGCGTTTACCTAACCTTAAATCCTTTATTATTTTTTAAGAGAAAAAGTTAGAATCTTTGCTAG
>NW_019262813.1:8555-10807 GCF_002742605.1 Olea europaea var. sylvestris | reverse complement strand
TACAATTTAAAGTTGGAAATTTATTTATATATTTTTGGAAGTTTAGGATTAAATGTGTTATGAAAAGGGAGTTGAAGGACTTATTTTGTAATTTTTAGCAAGTGGACCATTAAATCACTAGAATTGACCCATTTTCTCTCAAAAACACACACGCACACTAGAAAAAAATGGGGCAGAGGCTGGAGAAAACCGAGAGAAGAGAAGGAAAAAGAGGAAAAGTAAAGGGAAAAAGAAGGAAGAAAGGAAGAAAAGGAAAAGAGGAAGAAGAAGAGAGGTAAGGGTGATTTCTTCAAGCTTGAATTAAATTTATTTTACTTGTTCCAAATGATAAAGATATGATTGATGTTAAATTGCTAGGATTTTATATTGGTTCGAAATTTCAGATTTAAAGAAAGGATTATGATTTCTAGCTCAAGCTTCTTAATTGGTTAGTTTCCATTTGAATTAAGGTAAAAGAAATACCAATTTTTTTTGGCAAACCCTAGAATTTTTAATTGGATTCTTAATTAAGGATATTTGATGGAAATGATTGTGTTGATAAAATACTCACTTGAAAGCATGAATTTATGGAACACGATGTGTATTAAATGGGAGGAATTATGGTTACTAGTTTTCATTGAACTGGAAAATATGATTATTTTTATGCATGGGATGAAAGTAATTTTGATAAATTAAAAACTAGTAAAGGAAATTAGTAAATAGAATTATCTCCAATTGATTAAAGAAAATTTGGGGAATTCATTCAAGTATCGAGAAATGGAGATTTAAGAGTAAATATGAAAGTTGAGGAATTATGTGGTGACTTTGCATTAGTTTAATTGTCATATTTTAATTTGAGTTATTACTGTTATCTCAGGTAGTGACGTGAAAGTTTGGAGATGTTTGTCAATTTAACCATATTTTTATCCATAGAGCTGTGAGTGGATATAAAACTTATTTTTCAGAAATTAATTATTTATTAAATTCATGTTAGATTAGAAAATTTATTTTTTCATACAGTTGATTTGACAGTATGATTTTAAAATAAAGTGGATTTATAATCAATTGTTTTTAAATTTAATTTCAGTTCAGTTAAATCATTTCATTGGCATATTATTTCAGTATTAAATACTTCAACATATTTAAAGTTATTTTTAAAACCATCAGAAAGTACCCAAGTGACTTTACCCTAGTCTGCACTAGTGTGAATGTGTTTCCACAATGTATGAACAGATATAGTGATTTTACTCGCTCTGCATCCATAGTGTATGTTTTCGCAGTGTATGACCAGTTAGGTGATTTACCCGCTCTGCACTATTGTGAATGTGTTTCTATAGTGTATGACCAGAATTACGGAATTTCAGCTCTACGTGCGTATGACACGAATTTTAGAATTTTAGAATTACAGAATTGAATAGCTTTGTCATGTCTATTGGTGTAAACCGATACATGAGTATAGTTATTCCGGGTACCTTTTTGGTGTGATTTTTCAGTATTGTACAACTTATCAGATTTGAGAATACAGAATTTAGCTTATTCAGTTTAAAAAATAAAGATTTAGCTTAAAGTACTATGAATGATGTTTTTATCATAAACCAGTTTCTAGAATGTTAGCATAAATGGGAAAAAATATATTTATTTCAAAATTATCCACTTACTGAGTTAACAGCTCATATATTTCATCTCCACTTTTTTTTTTTATCAGATAGTAACTGAGTTGGGCAGTATTAGGCCAATTGATCTATCGAGTTGAGCCATAGGTTGTCAAGCATTGTATAACTCATCTTATCAGTTTAATAATTCATATTTTGGGATAGACACCTCTTTTGGTCAGAAATTAGTTTCATGTTTTGGGTCTGCTATGTTTTGTATATATTATGCATTTTAGGTACTGTGATTTATAAATTGTTGCAAATGTCGAATTGTCAGTGTTGTATTTGAACAGTTGATATTCTGTGGGCTAGTGTACTCTATTTTAAACTATATGTATCTGTTTGGGATATTGAATTATATATTTCAGATGGTTTTAGTCCATATTTCAGGGGGAACTCTGCCAAAATTTTTACAAGTATATCATAGTCAATACAGGTCAAAGTTGCCTTGATGGTGGGTTTGGCATTTAGCTGGTATCTACCATCGGTGCACGACACGTGTCGAGTCTATTAGGATGATTCGGGACGGGCCGTGTCACTGATGGTATGAGATTTATAATGTAAAATAATTTGAAGTAAACATTTGCTCGTGTTACGCCGCTTCCACCGGCCAAGATGTTA
>NW_019262813.1:0-802 GCF_002742605.1 Olea europaea var. sylvestris | reverse complement strand
TATAATACTTTACAATTTCAAGCATTGGTTTAAATTTGAAAATGAAGCAAAAAAACCTAGCACCATAATATTGAATTATAATTCACCATAATCCTACCCATATCATTTCTTTATTGAAAATAAGCTATTAAATTTTTTTCATATAGAATTTGTCAGTAATGTCTTAACAAGTCTCCAAAGTTTAAGCCAAATATTGTCCTGTTGTTTCTCCACTCCTTTACTAATGTTCAATGGTGGACATATATGTATATATTTTCATAATAACCCTACTTACCTTTGTTTAACTAACCCATCTCTTGCCTTAGTACCCGTATTTACCCATATATGGGCATCATTATGCAGAGCCCATTATGTAAAATTCCAATTATTTTCTTATGAAATTCTTGTTCACATAATCAAATTAACCCATTTCTTTTCTTCCTTAGGGCTTGCTCTACTTCTTGGGTTTAATTGCTACCAATAACCATAATGATGAAAACGAAAGCCATATACCTAAACTACTACAATTTGGTGTTACCTTGTTGTAATCAAGAATCAACCCCAAACGAAAAGTGTACTTCGACCCTGTTCACATCGATGATGTTGCTCCTTTCCCTGTTTATTTGCAATTCTAGTTGTTGTTTTTCTTTCCCTCTTTTTCCTCATGTTTTTCAATTCTTCTCTACTGTTCTTTGCATTTTTTTTCTTGTTTTCTACCTCTATCTAGGTCTTTTGAACTCTCTGCATTTTTTGGCCCCAAAAATTAGAAATTTTGACATCTATCTCTTAATTTAATGGATAACTATAGAACTTTTTTTTTTTA
>NW_019262812.1:21317-21799 GCF_002742605.1 Olea europaea var. sylvestris | reverse complement strand
TTTGTTATGCACAAGTCTAAAACTATTCTTTAAATGAAAGAAATATATAACTCTCAAATAATATTCATGTAGATATGCTAAATCATTCATAAGATAACTAATTACCTTAAAGCATACCACATGTAATAGTTACACAAACAAGTTTACCATTTCACATAATGCAAAAGCTACGAATATATCCCAAATAACCTTTACATAAAGTAAACAAGTAATAAAGTCACTGCTAGGCCCTTAGTGAAGTTTTCCTCACTGCAATAACATGATTTAAATGTTAATAATTATCATGACAATATAAGTCTAACTTAGGTAATCCCAATACTTCTTGTAACTTTGACTGAGGTGTTTTAACACCACTATCTTAGGGTATTGACATCCTATACAAGGGTCCTAGTAATTTGCATTTTTTGAATTTCACATCAAAACTCCATTTTGCAAAAAATGCACATCAATAGGTAGGAAAATAGTATTAAATTGGTTGTAAT
>NW_019262812.1:0-2771 GCF_002742605.1 Olea europaea var. sylvestris | reverse complement strand
TCATATAGCATAATTAGCTTTAATATGATGATATACTCTTCCTCTTTCTCAACTAAGAAAGTGTAAAATTTCTCAAGTTCATCCTCCAATAACTCGACGAACTCTGCCTCGGCCTCCATCATAACCACCATTTCGCCATCACCGTCAATGGCCAATTCAACTCCTACTTTCAGCCTCTTCTTGGGCCTCACCTCTTCTTCAGCTGAAGACGATGGTCTTCGGCTTAACTTGAGCTCCTTTTTAAGCTCATTGTAAGAAAAAAACTTGTCCATCAATTCAGGCAAAGTTTCATCAATTTGATTGTTCAAACTTTTTCCAAACTTCTTACCGATTTAAATCCAAATAACAAAAAATTAAATACAAAATTCAACAAATCAAAATTTTAGGTTTGTTAGAAAACAGAAAATTACTGAATTAGAATTTTGGATTTGATGGCAAAATAGAAAATTAATGGATGTAGATGAAAGTGTGAAGAGGAAAAGAGGGAAACGAAGGGGTGAGTGGATTTGGGGTTAATTCAAATGGATTTTGAAATTGAGGAAGGGAGAAATGTGTCTGGTTTGTCCATTTTTGTTGACATGGACATGGTCAACGTTGTCAACATGCTAAGTAGGATTGTTGTTTACCATGTGCAATTTTTCATCCACAATTTGAAATAGTTACTTCACACGTGAATCATTAATTATATAGAAAGATGAGCGAGCATTGGGAAACCTATTAAAGATAAGTGAGTAAATAATAATAATTTTTAAGTTCAACGAGCGTTGATTGAATTTACTCATTACCTTTTACCTATTCTATTCTACATGCCTCTTCTACACAACCAATTGAGTCAAAATATTCAGCCATTTCCATGTCCAATTTTATTCTCTCAAATCCCTTCATTTCCTATCAAAAGCTTGAGTTTTAGCTTGGTCACTTGGAGAAGAACGAAATTTCCATATAATATCTCTAACTTAAGGTAAGTTCTTGACTTCTTGAGAGTTTGTTTTTGAAAGTATAAAATTGTGCTTCCACAAATTTAACACTTCTTTAAGTGGAGCGTCCACGTGGCTCTCTATTGGTTGGTTTTGGATGTGATTGGACTGTGCTTTCTCTTGTGAGTCTCAAGCCATTAATTAAGGGCTGTTTGGTAGTGATTATGAGAATTGATTTTTGACCCTTAGAGAGAGAAAGTCTACCCCTATGAGTGAATACGTAAAAAAATGATGGTTGAAATAGTGAAATAACGATAAAAAAATAAATTTTTTAGGGTGAAAAATTGCTACCAAACCGGGCTTAAAAGTATGTTTGATCCCATTTTCTCTATAGGATGCATTTTGGAATAGTATTTTGATGGAGAATGTGTGATTAATAAATAAGGAAAGGTTTTGAGTTTGCATATAATATTCTTTTATTGAAAAATGTGTGATTGAAAATAAGAGATAGAAAAATGCATTTTAAAAATAATAGGGACCAAACAATGGCTAAATGATGGCTGTGATTTCTCCATGGTTGATATACATGTATTCATCTAACTTTAGGGATTCATTCTATTCACTTAGTTCTTTTGGTTTTGAGGCTCTCGTCTTTGGTCTCTCTCTAATTCATTTTCACTTCACTTGTTGATGGGCTTTTTGATATTTAAGTTTTGTAAATATTGTGGAATCATCTTGTAATTGGAACCTTGCATTTTTTCTGTGGTTGTATCAATTAGGCTCCTGTTGATATTGTTTGGGCAATAGGTTTTTTCAGATATTTGTAGGTTATTGTTCCAGGAGGTGGTCTCTCTGGAAGGTAGTGTGCAAATCATTCAATAGGCTTACCCCTAAACCTCCTAGATTACGCCGATTTGGTTGAACTCGATTACCATTTTTGGTGTTCTTGATCGTTCTTTTTTCTGCATTTATTTACTATTTTATAGGAGTGTCAACGAGTCAAGCTGGCTCACGAGCTGAAAAGGCTAAGCTGGGGCTTAGCTCGAGCTTTTTTTGGCCCAAGCCGAGCAAAAGCTAGACCAAAAAATCGAGGCTAGACCCGAACTTATGGCTTGGGCTTTACCAAGTTGAGCAGGCTCAATTTTTTTGTTTTATTTTTTCTATCCATGGTAGCAGCTAGTTAGTTACCTTTTAAAGGCAGCAGTTGGCGGCCCGAGCCCGTGATCCATTTTGCCTTCCATACTATTTTGTGATTGATGTGCTTTTTGGATTATTTACATTGGCTGGGTTGAATATTCCTATTGTAAAATTCTGATTTGAGAGTGGATAGATATCTTAACAGTTTTTAAATCTTTCAAATTTTTTTGGATGGGTGTGGAATTATATCATTTATGTTGTATATATTTGAACTCGTATTTCAGGAGTTGCAAATACTGGAAGAGTTTTGTTCAAAGTATTGAAAATGGAGAAAATTCTTGATATGGGTTTGATCATTTTAACCTTAATCTTGGATTTTAGCCCTCGTTTGGCCCCCATTTTCGGAAAATGAAAATGGGTGGAATAGTGTTTTTTTTTTTTTGAAAAATGAGTGGTTGAAAAAGAAAGAAATATTTTCGATTTACGTTTAATATTATTTTATGGAAGATTGTGTAGTTGAATATAGGAGAGAGAAAGATGGAAGGTAATGTAATGGAATTTAATGGGGTTCAAACGGGGGCTTAATGACATTGATAGTACCCTAAGCACTTTGTTACATGTTTAAGATTTAAAAAAAAAAAAATGGATTTTAGTAGGCCACTCATATGCTGTGAATAGTGTCCAATCTTTAATTTTGTCATAGAGGGCTTTTGATTT
>NW_019262811.1:15361-33679 GCF_002742605.1 Olea europaea var. sylvestris | reverse complement strand
ACAGTTGCTGTCTATGTTATAACTTATATATATGTTCATTTGTAATATCGTAAATGTGAATTTATTAGTGGAAAAAGCGTGTAGATAGAAATTTTTTAGTGTACTCCATCTTTAAGTATTTAATTAAAGTATTTCTTAATACAATTTCTTTTAAATTCATTAAAATTTCATGGATCGATATTTGAATACCAACTGTGATATAATATTCATAGTGGATGTTCTCAAATTTTACACCTATGATACAGGTTCCTTCTATTTCTCCAAGTAAAACTCTCTGCATTGAGTCGAGAAATTTAAAGCATGTTTGAGAGTTTATAGAATATGTAAATAAAAAAAAGTGATATAATGGTAATAAGCAATTATAAATGTTGAGAATTAGAAATCTTAATTTTATTCTTAATCAATTTATAGAAAGAAAAATAGATAGTAAAGAATATACAAGATTTTTAGAGAGTCGTCTCAATATGAGATTACGTTATGTAATAAGTTATTATAATAAAAGAAAATTTACAAGAAAAATCATACATTCTATTTTTTCTAACGTTTCTCTCTTTTTATGATAATATTAGTCGCTATCACGTGCGTTGTACGAATTTTGTATTTATCGTATTTTTATTAACGTATGAATTTTAGTTTTTTTGGAAAGTTTTTAAAACAATATCTAAAAATATTTCCATGATATAAGAAAATAATTGAAAATTATTTTTACATTTGCATAACAGTATGTTATCTAGAAAAAATATGCTTGTATATTTCATACTTGAATAAAAAATATACAAACTATTTTGCTTGTATTCTTTGATAGTGTTGATATGATCGAATTGAATGTGAAAATTATATTTCTAAATTTTGTGTAATTCAATATTGTAAAATTGAAAAAAAAAAACTCTCTGTACAGTACGGAGAGAGTTGAACTAAGTGCGAAGTAAAAATAAAAAAAAGTGCGGAGAGAATTGAACCATGTGCAGAGAGTTGGCAAACTCTTCGCACAGTGCGAGGTAAAAAAAAACTCTCCACACAGGCACTGTGCGGAGAGAGTTAATCTCTTCGCACAGTGCGAAAAGTTGGTCCGCACCATGGCAAACCTTTTCGCACAGTACGTAGAGAGTTGAACCATGTGTGGAGTAAAAAAAATGCGGAGAGAAAAAAACTCTCCGCACAGTGCAGAAAGAGTTGAACCATGTATGGAGAGTTGACAAACTCTTCGCAAAGTACGGAGTAAAAAAAAACTCTCTGCATAGTGCGGAGAGATGACAAACCAGCTCTCCGCACAGTACAAAGAGAAAAAACTCTCCGCACAGTGTGGAGAGTTGTTTTCAAATTCCTTAATTATAAGTCAAATTTCAAGATTGTAAATTTGTCATATATACAACGAAATAGAGTCGAAAAACATGGCTCAAAATCAATTATGTTTTCTTTAGATTTCAGTCACAGCTCAATTTCTGAGCATGCAAATCATATTTACGGTATTAAAAATGAGCTTTCTCGTTATTCATACAATGAAACAATATGTGAGTTGTGCAAAGAAGGGGATATTGATAGTACCATGGCATTACTTTTACAAATTGAGGCTCTAGGATACCACCAAAATTCAATATTTTACACTTGCTTGATAACAGCTCTTGGACATTAGAAGCGGATACAATTTTCAATAAAATTATATTTTATTGGTTGTAGGCCAGGAATTAAAATATTCAATACATTGTTCAAAAATTATTTGAGAAAAGGCCTCTTGGAACTTGTAGATAAAGTTTTGAGAGTTTTTGTTTTTCTCTTCACACTGTGCGAAAAAATAGTTTATCATCTCTCCACACTTTACGGAGTCTTTTTTTTTTTGTCCATGTGCAGAGATTTTTTTTGTCTCATGGAGTTTATATATACTAAAATTATTTTTTTTATTATGTTGTTGGCATGATGCGTGTGTGGAAGAATATTTGTCAATCACTCTAATGTAAATTCTTTACAAAATGTAAAAAATAAAAATGCATAATAAATCTTCTTACTACGTTAATAAAATTACAATAATTTTTTTTTTACAAATAACATAAAAAATTATTTTTATTTTCAACAAAAAAACACATTTAAAAATTAGCAATTTTATAACCATTTTTTTTTTAATTCTCGAAAATACAATTATAAAAAAGAAAATAATATTGAATTACAACATTTAATACTTAAAAAATTCAATATTAAATAAATTTTATACATTTATAACAAATTATAAATCCAAATATACAGCTTACTGTATTTACAGGTAGCTTACCGTATATGTTGCCTACCGTATTTGTACCTTACCGTATATGCTGTCTACGGCATTTGCAAACAACTTACCTTATTTTCACCTTACCGTATTCGCTGCCTACTGTATTTGTAGCTTATTATATTTTTATATACCGATTTTTGTACTTACAAATACCGAAAATGCAGAACACTGTACATTCACTTACCAAATCGAATTTCAAAAAAAAAATTCCAGATTTTTATTTTTTCAGCATAAGCATAAAATAAAGCTGAAAAAAAAATATTCAATATATATGAAGCACAAAATATAAATACATATGAATATGGTGCTCAATTTTCAATTTTTCAATATTGAATTACACAAAAGTTAGAAATATAATTTTCATATTCAACTCAATCATATCAACACTATCAAAGAATACAAGCAAAATAATTTGTATAATCTTGTATATTTCTTATTCAAGTATAAAATATATAAGTATATTTTTTCTATATGACACAATACTGCTATGCAATTATAAAAATAATTTACAATTATTTTTTTATATCATGAAAATATTTCTAAATATTGCTTCAAAAACTTTCAAAAAAACTAAAATTCATACACTAATAAAATACGATAAATACAAAATTCGTGCAACGCACGTGACAGTCACTGTGTGGAGAGTTTTTTTTTTAAACTTGGTACTGTACGAAGAGTTTGCCAACTCTCCGCATTGTGCGAAGTATTTTTTTTGGGGGCTTTTTTTACTCCGTATTGTACAGAAAGTCCGCACTTTGTGAGAATAATGTTCGCACAGAATGTCATATCTTCGCACTGTGCGGAGAGTTTTTTTTTTACTTCGCACTATATTAAGAGTTTGCCAACTCTCCGCACTATGCGGAGAGTTTTTTCTTCCTTTTTTACTCCGCACTTGGTTTGTCATCTCTTCGCACTGTGCGGAGATTTTATTTATTTTTTATTTTTTAAAGCTCGTGTGCGAAGAGAGTTTTTTTTTTTGTTTTTTTTTTTTTGCTCATGTCAATTTATATTTACTAATTTTTTTTAAATGCTAGTGGCATGATATATGGAAGAACATTTGTTTGACATAATTATTTTTTTAATGCTAGTGGGATGATGTATAGAAGAACATTTATTTGACATAAACAAAATGGAAAATAAAAAATAACATCATGCATGGTAAAATTTGATTCATTTACTATTGCATGAATAGTAGACCTTCATTCCCATTTTTATTAGAAGTTAGATAAAATCATACTAATAGCTCGCTATTTATAGAGTAATATTATTTACAGTAACTTATTACCGTAATCGCCGTACGTGGCATACATGTGATGATTAGTGATTCGATGCATTAATGTGATAGCTTTTCTGCCTCATGCATCAAATCATTAATTGTCATATGTATGTCACGTCAAACGACTACGATAATGAGTTACAACAAATACCATTACTCTTAGTGAAAATTAAATTCCATAACTTAAGAATAAACACTAGATCATTAATTGTAAATAGAAAATTCTATTTTAGAAATAAAAAACATAAAAGAAAGAACATAGTTGTTCACCCTACTCATAAATTTGACACAATTATTTGACAAATAATCGCAATTTTAATTTAAGTCAATTCAGCTCACAATATTTTATGGATCTCAAATGGTTATAACAAACTCTTCCATAATTTTAGTGAAATACATACTGAACATTGAATTGGCTTAAATTAAAGGTTATGATTATTTGTCAAATAAATCTATAATCTATAATATATTAAAATATCACATTAAGAGAGAATCATTTTTCAGATGATTTTAAGCTCTCTAAAATTCAATTATTTCAATTATACTTTACTTTTCATTTTTCGATATGTAATAAATACTACATAATTATTGTAATTTATGAAATTTGTGTCATTAATTCTCAATTAACTAACATTAATATTAACCCATATTTAATGAATTTTCTTGAATTACATGAATTTAGAGTTATCATAGATGAATTTATTCATATTCATGTATCTAAAAATTTTAATGAGTGTTTAAATTTATGTATTAACAATTAATTTTTATGTATCCAATGTAATATAAAAATATTGCTCATTTATAGTATTTCATCATTACAAAAATTTGAATTGTAAAAATTGAGTTTTGAGAGTACAATTTTATTCTCTTAAATTTCTATGTTAAATTTTATTTTTTTTAATTCGTTTGAGACTCATCAAATTCTCCAATTTACATCACTTATAAAGTATTTTAAAATAACGTGCAATACACTTTCAATTTTGACTAGTATATTAAAATATCATATCAAGGGAGAATCATTTTTTAAACGATTTTAACCCCTTACAATTCAATTATTTTAATAATATCTTATTTTTTTTTGTTTTTCAATATGTATTAAATACTACACAATTATTGTCATTTATGAATTTTGTTTTA
The DNA here is from genome assembly GCF_002742605.1 of Olea europaea var. sylvestris. Lineage (NCBI taxonomy): Eukaryota > Viridiplantae > Streptophyta > Magnoliopsida > Lamiales > Oleaceae > Olea > Olea europaea. Next base: position 29,003 of record NW_019262811.1, on the reverse strand, counting down.
TTAATTCTTAATTAATTAACATTCACATTAACTTAGATTTAATGAATTTTCATTTGATAAATCTTAAATTACATAAATCTAGAGTTATCATAGATGAATAAATTCATATTCATGTATCTAGAAATTTTAATGGGTGTTTAAATTTATGTATTAACAATTAATTTTTATGTATCAAATATAATATAAAAAGATTGTTCATTTATGATATTTCATCATTACAAAAAATTTGAATTTTGAGGATACAATTTTCTTCTATTATATTTCTATATTAAATTTTATTTTCTTTAATTCGTACGAGATTCATCAAATCCTCCAACAGATTGGTACCAAATATAACTTTTATACCACTTATAAAGTATTTTAGAATCACGTGCAATGCACCTTCAATTTTGACTAATATATCAAAAATATGAGTTGAAGGAACAGTCCATGTCAATGAAAAAGGCAAAAATTAAGGATCAGGATACACGCACATAATTTTTTACCTACTACACACAACATGGGTGGAGACGATGGATCGAAATTTTTAATAACACACTTGGCCTGCGTGTTTGCGCGTGTCTGGGAGCGCTTAAGAGCAGAATTTCGACTGTTGACAGTGAATTTTCTACCGTTAAAGACTGGCTTAAGAAAGTTTTTTTATATAAGGAAATAAAATATTGTTCTTCTCGACAAAAGATTAAACGGAAAGTACAGGTTGTGGATTGGACAGGCTTATCTGTTTTAAGGAAAAATATTTAAAATCCTTAATCACCACAAAATTTCACTAATCTCTGGCAAGTCAATTCTTAGGTATTAATCCCACCGTTAATTCATACCATTCTAATCCTTTTCAACTTTCTTTCCTGAACACACGGAATAAATGATTGTACATTCACTTGGCTATATCATACATGAGATCTGCAAGTTGAAACTTGGCGTTTAGGACAGAGAAACAAACAAAAAGACCCTATTTCTGAGCTGCTGCATGTACGAGAAAACTGAACAATCTAAGCTAAAGCAGATGGAAATTGTGGGACAGTTGCAGAAACAATATGTTGACTTCACAACTTCTCTGTTTCGTGAGGTAATTACTTCTTTTATGATAATTTTTCTTCTTTTTTTTTCCTCAAGAACTTTTTATTAAAGATTTTCAAGTGGGCTGTTTTTATTTGTTCAATTTGACATTTTTTTTACATGGGTTTTTCTATTTTTGTGTTAAAAAAAGGGATATTTGGACGATCAGTATGTACAGCTGCAAAAATTAAAAGATGAAAGCAATCCAGAATTTGTGGTTGAAGTGGTTTCAATTTTCTTTGAGGATTCTGAAAAACTTCTGAATGATTTGGCTTGTTCTCTGTCAGTTTCAATTTCTCTACTTTGGGTTTTATTTTGTGTTCCAGATTTATTAATTGATTTTAATTTTTTTTCCTTTTTCTTAATTTTATTTCAACTATATAGTCAACAGCAGGTTGTAGATTTTAAGAAGGTTGATGGCTATGTCCACCAGTTCAAGGGTAGCAGCTCCAGGTATCAGTTTTTAATTCTGCATATTTAGTGGAAGAATAAGCTATTTCTTTGGTAATTTTTGCTTGATATTTTTTACTGTTTCATTAACTAAATTCCAGAATTTTGATACTTTGTGGTTTAATTTACTCATTTTAAGTTATTTACATATGCAATAATGCCAAGTAGCCAATAAGAAAGCTAGTGTTTTGTTAAGAGGAAGTACATTAAGATCTGGATGAGGTTTTAATTGGCAGTGAATAATTTGGTCAGAAAATTAATTTTTTGTTTTGAGTTTTTCTTCTTTGTAAATTTTGTCTGTGTTTTGTTGACATAACAGCGTAGGTGCACAAAGAGTTAAGAATGCGTGTGCTGCCTTCAGAAACTTTTGTGAGGATAAGAATCTTGACGGGTGAGTCGACTGAATTCATAATTGTGTTCCGTACTTTCACTTCATAGACGTTTATATAAGTGCTATTTGGAGTAAGCATTATGAAATAATTAATCTGTAAGGCTCGGCTGGTCTCTATGATATGACATAAATTTTCACTGCCATGTTCTCTTTGTATTATTTTGGATGCTTAGTTGGAAAATTGCAGTGTTCACTTAATATGAACTTGGAAGTGGCCATAAGTTTTATTGAGTTGCACTGAAAATGGAACATGGCACTTGGTATTTTGAAAATTCTTCAATATTTAGTTCTAACAAGAAAAATGTACATACTAAAAGCATCAAATCCCATTTGCAGTGCTAAACCGCGTCCGCGAATCAGAAAAGATCAAAGTTTATCAATTACACAAAATCATGACTTCTAAAACCTCCGGAAGGAACTGGATCAACAGTGTCCATTTTGAGTCAACTCTTTTTCATCTGAATCAAAATGGTAAATTTCATATAGTTCAAACTAAGAAAATTGAAGAGTGCGTGGAACTGGATGAAAACAGAACTTTTGGATACGCATTGAGACTATTTAAAACCGTTGTATTATTTTGATCGATTTTGGTTGTTTGTGATTAAGCCTTTCTAAACATTGATTGTGATTATCAAATATGGAAATAGTCGTGATGTGTTTTCCTAGTTACTTCAATTTTCACCACTCACAATTATAGTCAGCAAATTAAAATTATTGGGGGTAGAGATGTACGATATCATTTTATTTTGTCTCCAACCTTTTTCGTGTCTATAGGAGACTCCAAGCATGTTCGGCAGAGCTTAAAAGCAAGTAAAAGTTACTCTTATGTTAAGCTTTTTTGCCAAACGTATCTGGATATGTTACATTTTCCTTTCTTTTAAGTACAAAAACTTATTTGTTTGGAAAGAAACTCTTGCTTTACTTGCAAAATAAGTAATTTATTTCCTACGTTAACCAATAAAAAAACTCATTTATTTTAAAAATCCACTTATTTACTTATAAGTGAACTTTTTAATCTTAGCCAAACATGCTTTTATGATAGCATAGTTATATTCCTGACAGTTTTTTTCTGAAACAACACAATCGGTGCTTAGAAATCATTTCTCATATTGTAGAATGTTGTATTGGCTAAACAAAGGAATTTTGATGCAGGTGCTTGAGATATCTCAACTTGGTAAAACAAGAATTCTATCTCGTGAAGAGCAAGCTGGAAACTTTGTCAAGGGTAAGTATTACTTCATGGTGAACTTTTTTTTATATATCTAAAATGAATTCATTCTGAAAGTTAAACCATAAATTATAAGCAAATTTAACAATAATAAACCGGAATTTGTCAATCGCGGTTATTCAAGCATCTGCATACAAAATTAGTATGATATATAGAAAAGGAGTCTTGTGTAGGTTAAGTCGTTACAGAAGTATCGATAAACTTAAAGAAAGAAGTCGAGATAAGAATCATTCAATGGATGGCGATATTATTACCTTACAGTCTTTGTTTTTTTGAGTCTTGATAAAAGTTGAGGGGTTGCCTTGTCAACTTAAAGCCAGATGCTGCTCAAACAATTTTCAAGGTTTTCCTGGTCTGTCTAGTCCAGTATTGATAATTTATCCACATGTTTGACCAAGGAGGTTTTCGAATCTGCTTTTGAACTTACCTGTGTTAAATGCAGCTGGAGCGGCAAATCCTGCAGGCAGGAGGGACGGTTCCCTTAATAGAATCATGCCATTGATATTGCCCTGCTATGGAAACAGTAGGTTGAAAGCCACGAGTTAGAATGCTTTTTCTTATTATTTAGCTACTTTGGCTGCTAGATTCTGTTATATGTAATGTAGCTCTAAAAATTGCACATATGGAATGTCAGAAGATAAGTAGTGTCGGCCGAGCAGAGTGTCTTGCCTAGTCTCTTTGCATTTTACCTCATCTACATTTCATTGTTTGCTCACAAATTACTTACATCTAGTTGTTATTTGTTAATCTTGTTTTCTCTTAATTGGTCTTTTCTTCATTTTATAACCCGAGTTTTAGTTTTTCATTTCCTTTCTTCGCCCCTGGTTAAGGGATGAGATCAATGGTCTAGCTACATGGCACTGAAAATGTATCGCAGTGTGAATAAGTCGATAGAGTCCGACAGTTCTACCAGTATATCAAAATTTTGTAATTTTCAGTTATAGTTAATTACATTTTATTACATTAATTGTCCTCTTGACTATTTCTTGTGAATGTTCTTAGTATTTTCATTCTTCATATCGACTTTTGCAAGCATTGCCTAAAGTCCCAGCAAGCAAACATATTAATGACGAGGAGGACATTTTTGTTATGCTACTGATACTTGTACTTGCTTTGCTATTTTGCCCAAGTCTGAGGAAGAGTTACAAATCGTAAAACAATTTGTAATGATTTCATCATTCATGATAAATAATAAATAAAGTGTCATTCCAATGACACACGTCCAAGTTCCATAACTCAGCTATCTCAATCATGATTTTTAACCCCCCGAGGGAAAGATACTTCCCTTTTGGGTCGGTTGTAGGTGAGGAGGAATTCAAACCCTTGATACAATGGTTTGTAGTCATGTGTTCTAATCCTTTGAGCTACAAGCTTCAACCCATCTTTTTTGGTACTGCTGTCAAGAGTATCCTAAAAAAAAAGGAACATTTCCTCTCCCCTCACTAAACATGTTATTTCAATTTAAAAAGATGTGAAATCGCGTTTATCCTATAAGAATGGTGCTTTCCGAAGTCTAAGTGTGAGAGAAGGAATATCATAATTGGTTTTGAATAAGTCGACCTTTTGATTTTTAATTTTTTTCGTCAATAAATGAATAAGAATGAGAGGTGCTAAGCTTTTTATAATCATGGTATCAAGCTATTTTTTCGTAGGACTTCCCTATAGTACATCATCACAGTAGAGTTTAACCAACTTTACAATTTTTAATTAAAGTTAATACTAATAATAATAATAAATAAATAAATATATAATTCAGAGCAATGAAAAGCATTACATATGGCTGGACGAAGAGACAACATAACTAAAATATATAAATGCACACACGACAATATTTTTAATTTTTTATTATTATTATTATTTTTTTTTTTGGGAGGAGAAGAAAAAGTATACTTCTAAGTGTAACTCGATAGTACCGGATGAATCTAGAATTAATCTAATAAGGATAATCTGCGACTGCGAGAAAACATCTCTAAGAACAAATATTATGCACGACAGAAATGGTGGTAACTACTAAAAGTGTATAAATAATTAGCTGACCTTATAAGGCGTGTTCGGCGTTTCTCGGGAAAAAAAAAAAAAAAAAAAAACTATTTTTCCACCTCTGCAAATAATGAGAGGCTAGGAAGGTTGTTGGGGCTGGTGAAATAAAAAAACACATCCTTCTGCAATTACTCCATCAATAGCACCATTTTTAGTAGTGAATTATCTAAATGTTCACTGAACTTTACAAAAAGTTTGTACGGAATCATTGAACTTTAAAAAGTACCAAATTCATTCAGTGATCCCGTAAAAACCTTTTACAAATTCAGTGATGAGTTGAGTGATTTTTAAAGTTTAGTGACTCCGTGGAAGCATTTTACAAAGTTTAGTAATTATTTGGATAATTCACTCACTATTTGAGGGGGTTGGCATTCTTTCCTATAGGACTTATCATATCTACACAACCCAAATGCTAAAGCAATATGATTACTCCAATTTGGGCTTAAATCAAAATGTAATTGATAGAAACTCTCTACAAAATAAACGTCACTATAAAATTCTTGAATTGTGCAAATCTCAATTAAGGTTGGAAGCAAGTTAAAAAGGGTCTGGAGATCGATTATAAAAACTATAAAAGGATTGATATAAAAAATATTAATGAATAAACAATTTGTAATTGTAGTCGACTTGTTCTCAATTGATCATAACATATACAATTCTTCTAATTAAATTCAAGTAGACGGTCATACCTATTCCTACGAGTCTTCATAGGGTTATTATCGCTATTTATGTGCGGGAGCCTGTGCAATCTATTCATAATCAAGCTGAAACTTGGGCGAAACTCAATGAAGGTTTGAACCGATTTTTATGAGATGAATTAGTGTGTTTAGTGGGGATTAAAATTAGATTTTGTTTAGTAGTTTGTGATTAGGAATGGCAACGTGGCGGGTATGGAACAGGTCGGCCATTGCCACCCCCGTCCCATCTGGTATTTTTGTTATCTTATCCTATACCCATATCCAGTTAAAGCGGGACGGGACGGGGCAAGTCTCCTGCCCCATTTTTTTCTTTTTATTTTTTTATTTTTTGCTTTTATTTTTTTGTCCTTAATTAGTAAATAATATTACTTTTTTACTAATTTGTTAAAAAACTTATGTTCTCTTTAAAAAGAATGATGAATTTATTATTTTTGTTTGATAAAAACTTAAATTTGAAATTAATATTAAATTGGGTGGGTAATGGTTTTCCGTACCCATCTTATACCCGCTTCGAGGCAATAACTCTCACCTCATACTCATAACATGTATCCGATTAGGCGAGTATTACCTGTTCCATTCGTGGTGAGGCTCCACGAGTATTGGGTTGAACGAATTTTTTTGTCATCTCTAATTGTGATAAGAGTTTTTGGAATGTATGGTTAAAAAATTGTGGGAGCCATAAAAAATGTGATTGATATTGATTGTTTGATTTTGACTTAAATTAAAATCAAATTTTAATCTAAATCAAACAGGCTCTGAAATATCACTCAAATTCAGAATTGACTTCTTGTTGACGTGCAATAATTGACTATGCCCTAGCAATTTTAATCCAAAAATTTGATTTTTTGACCGTTATTTTACTATTCCAATCGTTATTTTTGACATCTTCACTCACAGGTGAAATCAACTTTTCTCTCTAACGATCAAAAAATTAATTCTCATAATCAGTATCAAACAAGTCTTATATTTGAGACAAATGGGAGTAGTAGTTTGGACGCGAAAGCACTAAAACTTGATCGTACCACCAGGCTTCAGCTGTCACCATTTCGTCCCAAACTGCCTTTTTTCTCTTCCCACTTTGCCCTTCTTTGACCTCTTACGTGGTATCAATATAGTACAGTTACAAATCACTCAACTTTCAATCAAAATTTCAATAATTCAATAAAAAAAATATTTATTTATAAAAAATATGGGGTGGCAACAACTAAATGTCACGGTGTCCTTGTCTAAGGTCGTCTCCAATGGTGCATCAAAATCAAAATTTGATGCAAAAGCACTTCAATGTGGCACTAAAGTTTGCACCATTTTAGTGCAAATGCTGCAAAGTCATATTTGCCCCTTTTTCCATTTGTTAGTGATTGATGAAGGATATTCGGGTCATTTGTGTTATATATTTTCTAATACATTATTATTATTATTATTATTATTATTATTATTATTTAAAATAAATTTTAAATGTAAGAAATAATAATTAAGGAATTAATTAAAATAAGGATAAAGAGGCTCACATTGCACTTTGAAACGCATTAATCGATCATTTGTGGAAAGAATATACGAATTTTGAGAATTAAATTGCAATAATATTTTGACTTCGTAATAACATAATATCCAAATTCAAAATGTATTGCACTTTTTTTAAAGACATTATTTAATATTTTCATTTTTTTTTAGTATTTCTACTAATTGTAATATGTTTTCTATATTTATTAATTAATTTAATATTTTAATTATTTATTTAGTAATTTTTGTATTTGTAAAACAAATAAATAAATTATCTGGAATAAAAAAAGAAAATAAAATGATTAAAAATGTACATTTGGTGTAAATTTTGATATAATGGTTGGATATGATTTGTAGTTTGGTGCAAATTTTGATGTAAATTTTGGTGTAGAGTTGAAAATGGCACTGTGAAATCCAAACCCAACAATCTCCTGCGCCAAAAACCTCAGACTCGGACAACAGTTTATCCAACAGAACCTCCCTTGATAAACAAACTAAATCCCATATTACACTCTTTGTACTTGCCGCAGTCATTGCATTCTCAATTTTCTCTTCCTTCTCCCACAAGCCCAACATCAAGAAAATCGATGCAATTCTCTTGATTTTTCAAACTTCCATTTATAATCCCTTTTGTATATATAAATTTTTTTCTATCAATTACACCCCTAAAATGTGGTGTCCATTGAGGACAAGGAAAGATTATACGTTAATATATTGGATTCATCTCATTTTCGTCAATTGGGAAAGTAATTTTCCGCTGGGTACAGTGTTGGACCCCATTGATTTCATGGCATTGCAGTCGATCCGGAAGAGTTTGGATGATTTGCCCGGGTCGAATTTATTTTGCTTCGTGGGATTTCACTGCGGATCCATGCAATTTTGCTGGTGTGTATTGTGATGGAGATAGAGTGATTGCTCTGAACCTTGGTGATCTACTAGCTGGGTCTACAGGTTTAACGGGTTGGATAGACCCGGCGATTGAAAAACTGTCAGCTCTTACAGAGTTTATTATAGTTCCAGGTCGAATCATCAGCTCTCTGCCTCAAACTCTGTCTCAGTTGAAAAATCTCAGGTTTCTTGCCGTCAGCAGGAACTTCATCTCCGGTGGTATTTCGGCGACTATGGGCGAGCTTTGAGGATACAAACGCTTGATCTTAGCTTCAATCAGTTTTTCGGTAGCATTCCATGGTCCAACGGTGCTCTACCGTCTTTGTCAAATGTCATTCTATGTCACAACAAGCTGTCCGGTTTAGTCCCGCCGTTTGTTTCCCAAACCCTAACCTGGCTCGATCTCAAGCACAAAACGATCACTCCAGTTCCATTTCCCCATTGAGCCCACCCCCACGACTCCAGTACCTCTCATTATCATGGAACAGACTGAGTGGCCCAGTTGACCGGCTGTTGAGCCGTCTGGGCCAGCTAAGCTACCTTGACCTCAGTATAAACCAGTTCACCGACTCCATTTCGGGCAACTTATTCACATTCCCACTCACCAACCTGTTGAGAATTTACTTAAACATGTATAGCAAAAATAAATACAGATTTCAATTCTCGCCAATGATCTCTGTTTTGCGCGGGTAGTCGTTAACAATTAAAAAAGGGATCAGACGATTGTGTAAGGAACAGACCTCTTGAAACAAAATCTCAAAAATGGGTGTTTTATTGGTGAGGATTTACAATTGAAAATAAACTGAATGCCTCCAAGGGGCGCAAGCACACGAGTACTAAAAGAAGTGTTTAAATTTAAGTTAAGAAATTAAAATTATATATTCTCTGTTTGAGAGTGTTTGATTCTTTTCTTCCTCTATATCTTCTCTTTCTTTTTATATTTCCTTGATGATTTTCTCGTGACAAATCGCTTGAAAACTGTTTGATCGCTTTATAACTATCCACTTTCTTTATGGTGGCTAACTTATTGTGGAACTGCCGTCTCTAACTGCTGCCATTACTCTTTGTCGTTCAACCGCCTTCCACTGGACTCCTTGAATCGTGGAATGTGATAAGATTACTCAATAACTGCTATTGTGGATAACTATCATATTTTATGTTTGCTAAGATCCTGGGCGATTTGAAGGTTTGGGCGAGAACGGGGTTATCGCTCCAGGTGACCGTAAGGCACTCCATTCACTCAGATTTTGGGCGTCTTGCAAGTTTGGGCGATGATGTTACTGTATTCGTGAGCTTCCACTGCATTTATCAATAATCTTGTTTGGACCTTTATCCTGAACCTTTAAATTGGAAATCTACTACCTCCTTTATTAGGTTCTTTAAGGAACCTATTAATCTCCGCCCTCCAATCTATTGCATCTCCATCTTGTATGCAATAAATTTCAATTCTTCTCGCCCTTCTTTGGACCACAGATAATATTACTCCATATTCACAAGTAGATTTTCAATTTAAAGCCTTTGAATACCCTGAAGCCATCTGGGCCAACTCATTTGCTCTGTCATTATATACCCTATTAACACATTGAAACTCTACTTGGTCGAATTCTTCCAACAATTCTTGGGCGATTTCATATTGACTTATGATGGAATCACTTTGGCACTTAAAATCACCGATCAATTGGTGAATTACCAATTGAGAATCGCCTCTAACAATCACATTCTTTATCTCCATATCTATCATTAATTCTAAACCCACGATTAAAGCTTCATATTCGACTTGATTGTTGGTGCACATCCTATCCAAAGTGAATGCGAACATAAATTTTCACTGCCATGTTCTCTTTGTATTATTTTGGATGCTTAGTTGGAAAATTGCAATGTTCACTTAATATGAACTTGGAAGTGGCCATATGTTTTATTGAGTTGCACTGAAAATGGATCATGGCATTTGGTTTTTAGAAAAATCTTCAATATTTAGTTCTATCAAGAAGAAAAATGTCCATACTAAAAGCATCAAATCCCATTTGCAGTGCTAAACCATGTCCGCGAAGCAGAAAAGATCAAAGTTTAGCAATTACACAAAATCATGACTTCTAAAACCTCCGGAAGGAACTGGATCAACAGTGTCCATTTTGAGTCAACTCTTTTTCATCTGAATCAAAATGGTAAATTTCATATAGTTCAAACTAAGAAAATTGAAGAGTGCGTGGAACTGGATGAAAACAGAACTTTTGGATACGCATTGAGACTATTTAAAACCGTTGTATTATTTTGATCGATTTTGGTTGTTTGTGATTAAGCCTTTCTAAACATTGATTGTGATTATCAAATATGGAAATAGTCGTGATGTGTTTTCCTAGTTACTTCAATTTTCACCACTCACAATTATAGTCAGCAAATTAAAATTATTGGGGGTAGAGATGTACGATATCATTTTATTTTGTCTCCAACCTTTTTCGTGTCTATAGGAGACTCCAAGCATGTTCGGCAGAGCTTAAAAGCAAGTAAAAGTTACTCTTATGTTAAGCTTTTTTGCCAAACGTATCTGGATATGTTACATTTTCCTTTCTTTTAAGTACAAAAACTTATTTGTTTGGAAAGAAACTCTTGCTTTACTTGCAAAATAAGTAATTTATTTCCTACTTTAACCAATAAAAAAACTCATTTATTTTAAAAATCCACTTATTTACTTATAAGTGAACTTTTTAATCTTAGCCAAACATGCTTTTATGATAGCATAGTTATATTCCTGACAGTTTTTTTCTGAAACAACACAATCGGTGCTTAGAAATCATTTCTCATATTGTAGAATGTTGTATTGGCTAAACAAAGGAATTTTGATGCAGGTGCTTGAGATATCTCAACTTGGTAAAACAAGAATTCTATCTCGTGAAGAGCAAGCTGGAAACTTTGTCAAGGGTAAGTATTACTTCATGGTGAACTTTTTTTTATATATCTAAAATGAATTCATTCTGAAAGTTAAACCATAAATTAGAAGCAAATTTAACAATAATAAACCGGAATTTGTCAATCGCGGTTATTCAAGCATCTGCATACAAAATTAGTATGATATATAGAAAAGGAGTCTTGTGTAGGTTAAGTCGTTACAGAAGTATCGATAAACTTAAAGAAAGAAGTCGAGATAAGAATAATTCAATGGATGGTGATATTATTACCTTACAGTCTTTGGTTTTTTGAGTCTTGATAAAAGTTGAGGGGTTGCCTTGTCAACTTAAAGCCAGATGCTGCTCAAACAATTTTCAAGGTTTTCCTGGTCTGTCTAGTCCAGTATTGATAATTTATCCACATGTTTGACCAAGGAGGTTTTCGAATCTGCTTTTGAACTTACCTGTGTTAAATGCAGCTGGAGCGGCAAATCCTGCAGGCCGGAGGGACGGTTCCCTTAATAGAATCATGCCATTGATATTGCCCTGCTATGGAAACAATAGGTCGAAAGCCAACGAGTTAGAATGCTTTTTCTTATTATTTAGCTACTTTGGCTGCTAGATTCTGTTTATGTAATGTAGCTCTAAAAATTGCACATATGGAATGTCAGAAGATCAGTAGTGTCGGCCAAGCAGAGTGTCTTGCCTAGTCTCTGTGCATTTTACCTCATCTACATTTCATTGTTTGCTCACAAATTTCTTACCTCTAGTTGTTGTTATTTGTTAATCTTGTTTTCTCTTAATTGGTCTTTTCTTCATTTTATAACCCGAGTTTTAGTTTTTCATTTCCTTTCTTCGCCCCTGGTTAAGGGATGAGATCAATGGTCTAGCTACATGGCACTGAAAATGTATCGCAGTGTGAATAAGTCGATAGAGTCCGACAGTTCTACCAGTATATCAAAATTTTGTAATTTTCAGTTATAGTTAATTACATTTTATTACATTAATTGTCCTCTTGACTATTTCTTGTGAATGTTCTTAGTATTTTCATTCTTCATATCGACTTTTGCAAGCATTGCCTAAAGTCCCAGCAAGCAAACATATTAATGACGAGGAGGACATTTTTGTTATGCTACTGATACTTGTACTTGCTTTGCTATTTTGCCCAAGTCTGAGGAAGAGTTACAAATCGTAAAACAATTTGTAATGATTTCATCATTCATGATAAATAATAAATAAAGTGTCATTCCAATGACACACGTCCAAGTTCCATAACTCAGCTATCTCAATCATGATTTTTAACCCCCCGAGGGAAAGATACTTCCCTTTTGGGTCGGTTGTAGGTGAGGAGGAATTCAAACCCTTGATACAATGGTTTGTAGTCATGTGTTCTAATCCTTTGAGCTACAAGCTTCAACCCATCTTTTTTGGACATGTTGTCAAGAGTATACTAAAAAAAAAAAGAACATTTCCTCTCCCCTCACTGAACATGTTATTTCAATTTAAAAAGATGTGAAATCATGTTTATCCTATAAGAATGGTGCTTTCTGAAGTCTAAGTGTGAGAGAAGGAATATCATAATTGGTTTTGAATAAGTCGACCTTTTGATTTTTAATTTTTTTCGTCAATAAATGAATAAGAATGAGAGGTGCTAAGCTTTTTATAATCATGGTATCAAGCTATTTTTTCGTAGGACTTCCCTATAGTACATCATCACAGTAGAGTTTAACCAACTTTACAATTTTTAATTAAAGTTAATACTAATAATAATAATAAATAAATAAATATATAATTCAGAGCAATGAAAAGCATTACATATGGCTGGACGAAGAGACAACATAACTAAAATATATAAATGCACACACGACAATATTTTTAATTTTTTATTATTATTATTATTTTTTTTTTTGGGAGGAGAAGAAAAAGTATACTTCTAAGTGTAACTCGATAGTACCGGATGAATCTAGAATTAATCTAATAAGGATAATCTGCGACTGCGAGAAAACATCTCTAAGAACAAATATTATGCACGACAGAAATGGTGGTAACTACTAAAAGTGTATAAATAATTAGCTGACCTCATAAGGCGTGTTCGGCGTTTCTCGGGAAAAAAAAAACTGTTTTTCCACCTCTGCAAATAATGAGAGGCTAGGAAGGTTGTTGGGGCTGATGAAATAAAAAAACACATCCTTCTGCAATTACTCCATCAATAGGACCATTTTGAGTAGTGAATTACCCAAATGGTCACTGAACTTTACAAAAAGTTTGTACGGAATCATTGAACTTTAAAAATCACCAAATTCATTCAGTGATCCCGTGAAAACCTTTTACAAATTCAGTGATGAATTGGGTGATTTTTAAAGTTCAGTGATGAATTGAATGATTTTTAAAATTTAGTGACTCCGTGGAAGCATTTTACAAAATTTAGTAATTATTTGGATAATTCACTCACTATTTGAGGGGGTTGGCATTCTTTCCTATAGGACTTATCATATCTACACAACCC
>NW_019262811.1:11859-13706 GCF_002742605.1 Olea europaea var. sylvestris | reverse complement strand
CTCCTTGAATCGTGGAATGTGATAAGATTACTCAATAACTGCTATTCTGGATAACCATAATATTTTATGTTTGCTAAGATCCTAGGCGATTCGAAGGTTTGGGCAAGAACGGGGTCATCGCTCTGGGTGACCATAAGGCACTCCATTCACTCAGATTCTGGGTGTCTTGCAAGCTTGGGCGATGATGTTACTGTGTTCGTGGGCTTCCACTGCATTCATAAATAATCATGTTTGGACCTTTATCCTGGACTCTCAAATTGGGCTTTACTTTTTGGGTTATTTGATTTGAACTGCACTTTTAGTGTGTCAACAATCTTTATGTGTTTAGATAGAAACTGTGATAAAAATTGTACATTTTTATTGATTTTTACAAACTTCTTTGCAATTTTTGCTTTGATTCTACAAACTTCTTTGCTATTTTTTCATTCCAACAATCATGATTTGCCACCCAAAGCTATCCAATTGTCCAGCCTCCAACGGTGATCCACACAAAGAACAAGATTATAGGATTAGTATTTTCTTCTTGTGCTAGCAAGAAGAATGAAGAAATCTCTACAAATTTAAAACCCTAATAACTTATTTATATAAGTCCAATCAGGCTTGGTTGACCCGATCCAATATTTAATTAACTCATTTAATTAAATTCAGTCCGTGAATTAATTAATCCAATTAATTAATTCGAGCCTATAAATAGGCAACACAGTTAATTAATTTATCCAACGCTTATTAAATTAATTAATTGAAAAATCACAATCTACCAATTCTCCTTTTGTGTGCGACCCATCAGGTTCCCCGATCATAATGCCTAAAGATGTGAATTATTTTGTTGATCTAATCAAAGTCGATAAATTAAAACACCCTTTAATTTATCATCAATTCACGTTCACCATCCCATATTGACATCGAGCAATATATCAAGGCAATACATGTGATGGGTGACAAAATCGTACTCGTTTGTTCATCATGAAACTATGATCTCCCATCAATATGATCCGATTAATTACGAGATATGAAAGTGTGTCAATCTCGATTGTCGATTATATCTTTCGTTCCACTATTAAGTCAATATAAGTCGAAAACTTCTTTTCAACTTTTGAATACACATTGGCCAAGTATTTTGCTATCGACTTAATTGAATGAAATGTAAATCATAATCTCTTACTGTCAAATCGAAGCAATTGGATGTCCAACTGGGGCCGATCAATAGAAAACTTCACCCTTGTCATATATTCCATACATCACACTAGATAGATATCATATTCACGGAATAGGATTCACTTTCAAGATGCCTTGGTGGTGAAATGGTAGACACGTGAGACTTAAAATCTCGTGCTAAGTGACGAATCCTCTATTGGTCATTCACAACTTTCATACCATTCTTGACATACTCGAATGATATCGTATTAGTGGCCATTGGCAGAGCAACATTCAACACTGTCAAAGCATGAATGTCCTCATACAAGGCACTATGATGACCTCAAGTTAAAGGACCAATTCCACTACCGAACGTTATAGATCAACCACTGATACTCAGATAGTTATCCACTGGAATCTCTCAGCGGGTCTCCAATATTTTGTTCTATAACAAAACATTCACATATTCATTCAAGTATCACCGTACTTTAGTTTGTGAGATCAGCTACTTACTTCACAAGTAAGACTTTACAAGTAAGAAAAGTCACACGTGATGGTCTATCCATAATAACGATATCCATATCTCATCATTACTTACGACCACGGATGATTTAAAATTTAATCATATGTAATTTGTTTATCACAATCACAACTCTTTATGATTAAGAAATTACTAAGATTTGAATCTACGGACTCCATTATTTAATTCGATC
>NW_019262811.1:0-3050 GCF_002742605.1 Olea europaea var. sylvestris | reverse complement strand
TCGCTTTCTTCATCACTCAGATCCGAAATCATACATGCTTCGTTCGCCATAAAAATTCATAATATCAACCCCAAATTGTCATGAATCCATGATCCATGGGTTCAACTTCAGCGTCAAGTGAAGACAACCCTTTCCTTCATGGCTTATTAAGTGTGTTTGCAGAGGAAATATTTTTCAATGTCGATTATATTGTGATCCCTTTGTTTTGTTAATTCATTTTGCCACACATGAAAAAGGATAAAATTATATTTAGACCTATTTTTCTTTCCCTCTATCGTAAAGAAACTTCCTCTATCATTCCATTATTTGTTGAATTCTATTTTTTCTTAATTGCTTGGTTGGGCTGATTCTCTTAACACTTAATCGCAAAAAAATAATTTTCTTGAAAGTTTTGCTTCGAATATGAATGCTATTTGTATTACAAACTTGTAAATGCTTAGATATTGATTCAGTTTTTGTATGCAATCTTGCTACTTTTATGTAGAATAGAAGTTAAGTTTATTTCCAGATTAAAAAAAAGGCATGCCGTTAATCCTGTAACTTGGCATGCTTGTTGTAGACAAACTATATGTCATGTGATCGTTAACATATTATCACACCAGAATTGCAATGACAACCATCATAAAATATGCTACGAATTATGGAACTAATCAAATCCTTAAAAAAAATGAATATGTTTTTGTTTCGCGCGGGTAGTCGCTAACAATTAAAAAGAAAATCAGATGATTATGTAAGGAACAAATCTCTTGAGACAACGTCCCGAAAATGGGTGTTTTATTGACAATGACTTTACAATTAGAACTAAACAGAATGCCTCTAAGGGGCGCAAGTACACGAGTACTAAAAAGAAATGTTTTAAGTCTAAATTAAGAAATTGAAATTACATATTCTCTGTTTGAGAGTGTTTGATTCTGAGTCCTCTGCTCTATATCTTCTCTTCCTTTTATATTCCCTTAATGATTTTTTCGTGATCAATCGCTTAGAAACTGCTTGATTGCCTTATAACTACCCACTTTCTTTGTGGTGGCTAACTTGTCGTGGAACTGCGGCTTCGTGATCAACCGCCTTAGAAACTGCTTGATTGCTTTATAACTATCCACTTTCTTTATGGTGGCTAACTTGTCGTGGAACTGCGGCTTCGTGATCAACCGCTTAGAAACTGTTTGATTGCTTTATAACTACCCACTATCTTTATGGTGGCTAACTTGTCGTGGAACTACCGTCTATAACTGCTACCACTACTCTTTGTCGTTCAACCGTCTTCAACTGAACTCCTTGAATCGTGGAACGTGATAAGGTTACTCAATAACTGTTTCAATAACTGCACTTCTGGATAATTATAACATTCTTATGTTTGCTAATATCCTGGGCGATTCGAAGGTTTGGGCGAGAACAGGGTCATAGCTCTGGGCGACTGTAAGGCACTTCATTCGCTCAGATCTTGGGCGTCTTGCAAGTTTGAGCGATGATGTTACTGTGTTCATGTGCTTCCACTGCATTCATTAATAACCCTTTCTGGGACTTTATCCTGACTTGTCCAATTGGGTTTCATTCATTGAGCTATTCGATTTGGGCTGCACTTTTAGTGTGTCAACAATTACCCCCCAATATACAGAATTAATACCAATTATTAATCTTTGCCATATTTACTTTGTGTTTCCCAGCAACATTTGAAATTCTCAAGAATTTCAATCATTATTTCCTTCCATAGCCTGAAAAAGTGCGACGCTAAAAACCCTTATAAACTCCAAAGACAAGTCATTTCGTTGTACCACTAAATCACGTCTCATTATTTCGTGCTTCTTTCTCGTCATACCACTGTTCATCTTCTTGCTTCTCTGCTACGTTTCTCAAGCAAACTTTAACAAAACTATATTTCGTCCTCAATGGCTGCTCACAAACCCAATCTGACGACTCCTTTAGCTTCAAAGATTTCCAAAAAATCCTCACTCGGCCATATGTAAACCCGAACTTCCTTGCACCAGGCAATGCCGAACTTAATAAGTTCTATCTGGGTCCTTCATTTAACAACGCCAAAGCAGTCGAACAAGTGGCGGTGGGCCAGCTGTTTCCTTGTACTCAAGACCCTCCATTCCTGAACTCTTTGCCGCTGAGGCCGATTTGCGAAAAAGGTATTCGCACTTGGCCTGAATCTGATGTTGTTTTCTGTAGATGGCATGCTCGCCTTGTGGGCCATGGTCCTACCAAGACATTTTTTGATCGTGCTTGGATTCTGATTTATTAGAAATCTCTCTTCAACCCCCAATTTTTGACCCAACACTTTTTCCTATTGCTTTAAGTTTTTGGTCTTCTGAATATAATACTTTTGTTTTCCCTCTTGATCCCATGTCCATTACTTTAAGGGATGTTGGGGCCCTGATAAATCTTCCACCTTTGGGCGACACCATTTTCCCTGGTATTTTAATTTTCGGTGTTGCCCCAAAAATTTGACAAAAAACTCATCGAGTCCTATTCAAGCCTGCAAGGCTTTTATAATCACTCAAACGCTGAGCCTTCCTACGCTAAGCGTGTGGCCTTTCTTCAGATTTGGCTTTGTAAATAGATTATGTGTGTGCCCAGTATAAAGCCTTCTATGAGTTGTTTACCCATAGCTCACGAATTGGCGCGTGGTAGGCCTTTGAATTTGTGTTCTTTCTTTTTGGCTGCCCTCTATAGAGGCATGGCTTCTCTTCAATTTCAATTGAAAAATGGCGCATCTCCCACTGGCAGTGGGCCTCTTTGGTTCACTCAACTGTGGTTGAGAGCCCATTTTCCATCACTTGGTGCTCTATCTATGTCCATTCGTTCTTCCAGCTGCTATGGGCTAGCCATTGACCCATTGAGCCCTGTAAATATGTCCAAAAGGGACATTTTTTTCATTCTTTTATACTTAAAATTCAATTCCTTCCTTTTTTCCCTTTCCTGCTCATTTATGTGCAACCTCCATTTACCCTGGACAGTGCGAGCGCTTCTCTACTCGTTTGGGTTCAGTTTTTGACTGGGAGGGAGTTGTTCCATGATATTTTAACTGGAACCAATGCCAAAGTTGG
>NW_019262810.1:21507-21834 GCF_002742605.1 Olea europaea var. sylvestris | reverse complement strand
CCATAGAATCTGCTTCATCGAATGAATGCCATGTCTTCATGAGAAGAATCAATAACAATGTCAAATGCCACATCCGGGACGAGATATTTTCTTTCGTAATGAAAGGAAGAATAAGAGTTGGTGCTCTAACCTTATGTCGGAATAGCAGCTTGCGGGACTAGGGTTCGCCTTTTCAAGATGTTATTTGAATAATACCTTTCCAACCTTTGCTTCGTCGTATGTTCAATCAGAAAAGGTCTCAAAAAGACGCTTTCTTTTTTACGACATAAACAAAGAAATCGATCTTGTTCGCTGACAAAGCATAAGCCTAAACCGGAGACTTTGTCT
>NW_019262810.1:10432-11265 GCF_002742605.1 Olea europaea var. sylvestris | reverse complement strand
GGCGTTGAGACCATAGCATGTTACACGAAAGCGCCGCTTTCTCTGTAGTCTTGTCACACAGCTGCCCGCCTAGAAGAGCTACTCGCTCTGTAGTGTTGTCACACAAGATAAGCACGCCGCCCGCCTGCTGGCCGGGCGAATCGAAGTTCTCTTCCGGTCAACTGTCCACCCAGTCAAGTGCAAAAAACACAGTAGAATCACGCAACGCACGCTGCTGGTGTGCTTCCTGCTCGCAAGGAAAGAAGAGCGACAAGGTTCAGTTCAGATTTGACTGTTTGCAGCATGGGAGCTGATTACCCAAAAAATCCCTGGGAACAATGAAAAAAAAGATATCTCGGTAACGAAAACTATAGGGGGCTGTATTGGCGAGATCCAACGGTGAACAGCTGCCCAAAAGAAAAACCGCCTGGAAGTCCGAGGACCTTTAGTACTGTACTCTACCCCCGAACTAGCAGCCTTCGCGCCAAGCAAGACCGCCCTTGTCCCTTTCCTTTCTCCATTCCGCCTCCTTCTTTGCTTTGTTCCAATAGAGTCTAAGGCAAAGTGGTTCGTATGCCTACTTTACCTACTTGACGAAAGGGAACGAACTTTGTTTCGTTTCCGTGTTTATGGATTGGATCGTTTCTGCCAACGAAATGAAGGCGGAGCCCGTTCCGAATGCTTCTCCGATCCGGAAGTTCTCGCGAAGAGAATAAGATGCTGCTCCCCCTCCCTCTGTCTTTTCCCGCTTTGCAAATCTTCCCCTATAACGCGGGCCGGGCGGCGGCGGCGGGCGCGGGAGGAAGAAACCTAAGAGACTAAGAGAAGACGCTCTTATCTTAGGTCCTTTTTTT
>NW_019262810.1:0-522 GCF_002742605.1 Olea europaea var. sylvestris | reverse complement strand
ACTAATTAGATCTAGCCATGGTAGCTAGTCGAATGTAGGAGATAAGAAACCTTTAGGACCACTTCACTCAACTCGAATAGATAGAGGTTGGAAGGGAGCGAGTGAAGTATACGTAACGAGCTAGTAAAGGGCTTCGGGAGATCAAATAAAGAATGACTTCTTCACAAAGCATAAAGAAAAGCGAGGCTGAATCGAGTGGACCGAATCATTTTCAACGACAAAGGAGATCAAATTCTCTGTCGTGAATGCGAAATTTCTTCGCAAACTCAAGTCCACCACAATCCGACGTCAACGTTTTCGCCAAAGAGATTTTGAACCCCGATAACGATATCATCACCGAAGAAATTGCCCTGGAGAAAGCTTTTCCGCGCAATACCACACCACTGATGGGCAAGCGCGAAAAGAAGCCAAGAAGAGGTTGCCCGGCATTGAAACAAACGATTTTTTGGCCCTACTAGACAAGGAACAGAAACAACATTTGTCCCAAGACCAGAAACAACCCAGGCCATTGCGACTTCAGAA
>NW_019262809.1:0-21839 GCF_002742605.1 Olea europaea var. sylvestris | reverse complement strand
AGTCTAATTCGATTGGAATCGAGCCAATGAAAAGTGGTTTTTGATTTCATGATAACTTTAGGTTTGTTCATTTTTGGCGAATTTCTAGTCCAATTCGTTTGGAATCGAGCCAATGAAAAGCTGTTTTGATTTCATGATAACTTCGAGTTTGTTCATTTTTGGCGAATTGCTAGTCTAATTCAATTGGAATTCAGCCAATGAAAAGTGGTTTTCGATTTCATGATAACTTCGGGTTTGATCATTTTCGATAAATTGCTTGTCTAATTCGATTGGAATCGAACCAATGAAAAGTAGTTTTTGATTTGAAGATAACTTCGGGTTTGTTCGTTTTTGGCAAATTGCTAGTCTAATTCGGTTGGAATGGAGCTGATGAAAAGTGGTTTTTGATTTCATGATAACTTTGGGTTTTATCGTTTTCGGGTAGTTGCTGTCTAATTCGATTGGAACCGAGCCAATGAAAAGTGGTTTTTGATTTCATGATAACTGCGGGTTTGACCGTTTTCGGCTAAATGCTAGTCTAATTCGATTGGAATCGAGCCAATGAAAAGTTGTTTTTGATTTCATGATAGCAACAGGTTTGATCCATTTTGGCGAATTGCTAGTCTAATACGATTGGAATCGTGCCTATGAAAAGTGGTTTTTGATTTCATGATAACTTCGGGGTTGTTCATTTTTGGCGAATTGCTAGTTTAATTCGATTGGAATCGAGCCAATGAAAAGTTGTTTTTGATTTCATGATAACATCGGGTTTGATCATTTTTTGCAAAGTGCTATTCTAATCTGATTGGAATCGTGCTAAGGAAAAGTGGTTTTTGATTTCGTGATAACTTCGAGTTTGTTCATTCTTGGTAAATTACTAGTCAAATTTGATCGGAATGGAGCCAATGAAAAGTGGTTTTCAATTTCATGATAACTTCGGGTTTGATCATTTTCGGCAAATTGCTTGTCTAATTCGATTGGAATCGAACCAATGAAAAGTAGTTTTTGATTTCATGATAACTTCGGGTTTGTTCGTTTTTGGCAAATTGCTAGTCTAATTCGGTTGGAATAGAGCCGATGAAAAGAGGTTTTTGATTTCATGATAACTTCGGGTTTGATTGTTTTCGGCAAATTGCTAGTCTAATTCAATTGGAATCGAGCCAATGAAAAGTTGTTTTCGATTTCATGATAACTTCGGGTTTGATCATTTTCGGCGAATTGCTAGTCTAATTCGATTGGAATCGAGCCTATGAAAAGTGGTTTTCGATCTCATGATAACTTCGGGTTTGTTCATTTTTTGGCGAATTACTAGTCCAATTCATTTGGAATCGAGCCAATGAAAAGTGGTTTTGATTTCATGATAACTTCGGGTTTGATCGTTTCCAGCTAATTGCTAGTCAAATTAAATTGGAATCGAGCCAATGAAAAGTTTTTTTGATTTCATGATAGCCTCGGGTTTGATCCATTTTGGCGAATTGCTAGTCTCGTATGATTGGAATCGTGCCATTGAAAAGTAGTTTTTGGTTTCATGATAACTTCGAGGTTGTTCGTTTTTGGCGAATTGCTAGTTTAATTCGATTGGAATCGAGCCAATGAAAAGTTGTTTTCGATTTCATTATAACATCGGGTTTGATCTTTTTTGGCGAATTGCTAGTCTAATTCGATTTGAATCGTGCCAATGAAAAGTGGTTTTTGATTTCATGATAACTTCGGGTTTGTTCGTTTTTGGCAAATTCATAGTCTAATTCGGTTGGAATGGAGCCGATGAAAAGTGGTTTTTGATTTCATGATAACTTCGGGTTTGTTCATTTTTAGCGAATTGCTAGTCCAATTCGATTGGAATGGAGCCAATGAAAAGTGGTTTTTGATTTCATGTAAACTTCGGTTTGATCATTTTCGGTAATTGCTAGTCTAATTCGATTGGAATCGAGCCATTGAAAAGTTGTTTTTGATTTCATGATAACATCGGGATTCATCGATTTTGGCAAATTGCTAGTCTAATTCAATCGGAATCGTGCCAATGAAAAGTGGTTTTTGATTTCATGATATCTTCGAATTTGTTCATTTTTGGCAAATTACTAGTCGAATTCGATTGGAATAGAGCAAATGAAAAGTGGTTTTTGATTTCTTGATAACTTCGGGTTTGTTCGTTTTCGGATAATTGCTTGTCTAATTCGATTGGAATCGAGCCAGTGAAAAGTGGTTTTTGATTTCATGATAACTTTGGGTTTGTTCGTTTTCGGCTAATTACTAGTCTAATTCGATTGGAATTGAGCCAATGAACTGTGTTTTTTGATTTCATGATAACTTCGGGTTTGATCATTTTCGGCAAATCGCTAGTCTAATTCGATTGGAATCGAGTCAATGAAAAGTGGTTTTTGATTTCATGATAACTTTAGGTTTGTTCATTTTTGGCGAATTTCTAGTCCAATTCGTTTGGAATCGAGCCAATGAAAAGTTGTTTTGATTTCATGATAACTTTAAGTTTGTTCATTTTTGGCGAATTGCTTGTCTAATTCAATTGGAATTCAGCCAATGAAAAGTGGTTTTTGATTTCATGATAACCTCGGGTTTGTTAGTTTTCGGCTAATTGCTAGTCTAATTCGATTGGATTCGAGCCAATGAAAAATGTTTTTCGATTTCGTGATACCTTCGGGTTTGATCATTTTCGGCAAATTGCTAGTCTAATTCAATTGTAATCGTGCCAATGAAAAGTGGTTTTCGATTTCATGAAACTTTGGGTTTGTTCATTTTCTGCGAACCGCTAGTCTAATTCGATTGGAATCGAGCCAATGAATAGTGTGGGTTTTGATGACATGATAACTTCGGGTTTGTTCATTTTTGGCGAATTGCTAGTCTAATTCGATTGGAATTGATCCAATGAGGAGTGGCTTTCGATTTCATGATAACTTCGGGTTTGTTCCTTTTTTACAAAATGCTAGTCTAATTCGATTGGAATGGAGCCAATGAAAAGTGGTTTTTGATTTCATGATAACTTCAGGTTTGTTCATTTTTGGCAAGTTGCTAGTCTAATTCGATTGGAATTGAGCCAATGAAAAGAGGTTTTTGATTTCATGATAACCTCGGGTTTGATCGTTTTCGGCTAATTGCTAGTCTAATTCGATTGGAATGGAGCTAATGAAAAGTGGTTTTTGATTTCATGATAACTTCGGGTTTGTTCATTTTTGGCGAATTGCTAGTCCAATTCGATCGGAATGGAGCTAATGAAAAGTGGTTTTTGATTTCATGATAACTTGAGGTTTGATCATTTTCGGCTAATTATAGTCTAATTCGATTGGAATCGAGCCAATGAAAAGTAGTTTTTGATTTCATGATAACTTCGGGTTCGTTCATTTTTTTGCCAAATTCTAGTCTAATTCGATTGGAATGGAGCCAATGAGAAGTTGTTTTTGATTTCATGATAACTTTGGGTTTGTTCGTTTTTGGCGAACTACTAGTCTAATTCGATTGGAATCGAGCCAATGAAAAGTGGTTTTGATTACATGATAACTTCAGGTTTGTTCGTCTTTGGAAAATTGCTAGTCTAATTCGATTGGAATCGAGCCAATGAAAAGTTGTTTTTGTTTTCATGAAAATTTCGGGTTTGTTCGTTTTTTGCGAAATGCTAGACTAATTCGATTGTAATCGAGCCAATGGAAAGTAGTTTTTGATTTCATGATAACTTCGAGTTTGTTCGTTTTTGACGAATTGCTAGTCTAATTCGATTGGAATCGAGCCAATGAAAAGTGGTTTTCGATTTCATGATAACATCGGGTTTGTTCGTTTTCGACGAACTACTAGTCTATTTCGATTGGAATCGAGCCAATGAAAAGTGGATTTCGATTTCATGATAACTTCGGGTTTGTTCATTTTTCGCGACTTGCTAGTCTAATTCGATTGGAATCGAGCCAATGAAAAGTGTTTTTCGATTTCATGAGACCGTCGAGTTTGATCGTTTTTGACAAATTGCTTGTCAAATTTGATTGGAATCGAGCCAATGAAAAGTGGTTTTCGATTTCATGATAACTTCGGGTTTCTTCATTTTTAGCGAACTGCTAGTCTAATTCGATTGGAATCGAGCCAATGAACAGTGGGTTTTGATTTTATGATAACTTCGGGTTTGTTCGCTTTTAGCGAATTGCTAGTCTAAATCGATTGGAATTGAGCCAATGAAAAGCGGCTTTCGATTTCATGATAACTTCGGGTTTGTCATTTTTGGCGAGTTGCTAGTCTAATTCGATTGGAATTGAGCCAATGAAAAGAGGTTTTTGATTTCATGATAACATCGGGTTTGATTGTTTTCAGCTAATCGCTAGTCTAATTCTATTGGAATCGAGCCAATGAAAAGCGATTTTTGATTTCATGATAACTTTGGGTTTGTTCGTTTTCGGCTAATTGCTAGTCTAATTCGATTGGAATTGAGCCAATGAAATGTGTTTTTCGATTTCATGATAACTTCGGGTTTGATCGTTTTCGGCAAATTGTTAGTCTAATTCAATTGGAATTGAGCCAATGAAAAGTGGTTTTTGATTTCATGATAACTTCGGATTTGTTCGTTTTTGGCGAATTACTCGTCCAATTCATTTGAAATCGAGCCAATGAAAAGTGATTTAGATTTCATGATTATTTCAGATTTGTTCATTTTTGGCGAATTGCTAGTCTAATTCAATTGGAATCGAACCAGTTAAAAGTGGCTTTCGATTTCATGATAACTTCGGGTTTGTTCATTTTTGGCGAATTACTTATCCAATTCGATTGGAATTGAGCCAGTGAAAAGAGGTTTTCGATTTCATGATAACCTCGGGTTTGATCATTTTCGGCTAATCGCTACTCTAATTCAATTGGAATCGAGCCAATGAAAAGTGGTTTTTGATTTCATGATAACTTCGAGTCTGTTCATTTTTGACTAATTGCTAGTCTAATTCGGTTGGAATCGAGCCAATGAAAAGAGGTTTTCGATTTCTTGAAACTTTAGGTTTGTTCATTTTCTGCGACCTGCTAGTCTAATTCGATTGGAATCGAGCCAATGAATGGTGGTTTTTGATTTCATGATAACTTCGGGTTTGATCGTTTCCGGGTAATTCTAGTCTAATTCGATTGGAATCGAGATAATGAAAAGCCATTTTTGATTTTATGATAACTTCGGGTTCGATCATTTTTATTGCCAAATTCTAGTCCAATTCGATTGGAATGGAGCCAATGAAAAGTGGTTTTTTATTTCATGATAACCTCGAGCTTGATAGTTTTGGCTAATTGCTAGTCTGATTCTATTGGAATCGAGCCAATGAAAAGTGTTTTTCGATTTCATGATACCTTCGAGTTAGATCATTTTCGACAAATTGCTAGTCTGATTCAATTGGAATCAAGCCAATGAAAAGTGGTTTTCGATTTCATGAAACTTTAGGTTTGTTCATTTTCTGCGAACTGCTAGTCAAATTCTATTGGAATGGGGCCAATGAATAGTGGGTTTTGATATCATGATAACTTCGGGTTTGTTCATTTTTGGCAAATTTCAAGTCTAATTTGATTGGAATTGAGCCAATGAAAAGTGGTTTTTGATTTCATGATAACTTCGGGTTTGTTAATATTTGGCGAATTGCTAGTCTAATTCGATTGGAATCGAGCCAATTAAAAGTGGTTTTTGATTTCATGATAACTTCGGGTTTGATCAATTTCGAAGAATTGCTAGTCTAATTCAATTGGAATCGAGCCAATGAAAAGTGGTTTTCGATTTCATGATAATTTCGGGTTTGTTCCTTTTCGACGAACTGCTAGTCTATTTCGATTGGAATCGAGCCAATGAAAAGTGGGTTTCGATTTCATGATAACTTCGGGTTTGTTCATTTTTGGCGAATTTCTAGTCTAATTCGATTGGAATTGAGCCAATGAAAAGTGGCTTTCGATTTCATGATAACTTCGAGTTTGTTCTTTTTTGGTGAAATGCTAGTCTAATTCGATTGGAATGGAGCCAATGAAAAGTGGTTTTTGATTTCCTGATAACTTCTGGCTTGTTCGATTTTGTCGAATTGCTAGTCTAATTCGATTGGAATGGAGCCAAAGAAAAATGGTTTTTGATTTCATTATAACTTCGGGTTTGATCATTTTCGGCTAATTACTTAACTAATTTGTTTGGAATCGAGCCAATTAAAAGTTGTTTTTGATTTCATGATAACTTCGGGTTTGATCGTTTTCGGCTAATTGCTAGTCTAATTCGATTGGAATCGAGCCAATGAAAAGTGGTTTTTGATTTCATGATAACTTCGGGTTTGATCATTTTCAGCGAATTGCTAGTCTAATTCGATTGGAATCGAGCCAATGAAAAGTGGTTTTTGATTTCATGATAACTTCGGGTTTCATCATTTTCGGTGAATTGGTAGTCTAATTCGATTGGAATCGAGCTAATGAAAAGGGGCTTTTGATTTCATGATAACTTCGGGTTTGATCGTTTTCAAAAAATTGCTAGTCTAATTCGATGGGAATCGAACCAATGAAAAGTAGTTTTCAATTTCATGATAACTTCGGGTTTGATCGTTTTCGACAAATTGCTTGTCTAATTCGATTGGAATCGAGCCTATGAAAAGTGGTTTTCGATCTCATGATAACTTCGGGTTTGTTCATTTTTGGCGAATTACTAGTCCAATTCATTTGGAATCGAGCCAATGAAAATTTTTTTTGATTTCATGATAGCCTCGGGTTTGATCCATTTTGGCGAATTGCTAGTCTCGTATGATTGGAATCGTGCCATTGAAAAGTAGTTTTTGGTTTCATGATAACTTCGGGGTTGTTCGTTTTTGGCGAATTGCTAGTTTAATTCGATTGGAATCGAGCCAATGAAAAGTTGGTTTTGATTTCATTATAACATCGGGTTTGATCATTTTTGGCGAATTGCTAGTCTAATTCGATTTGAATCGTGCCAATGAAAAGTGGTTTTTGATTTCATGATAACTTCGGGTTTGTTCGTTTTTGGCGAATTACTAGTCAAATTCGATTGGAATCGAGCCAATGAAAAGTAGTTTTTGATTTCATGATAACTTCGTGGTTGATCATTTTCGGTGAATTGATAGTCTAATTCGATTGGAATCGAGCCAATGAAAAGGGGCTTTTGATTTCATGATAACTTCGGGTTTGATCATTTTCGAAAAATTGCTAGTCTAATTCGATCGGGATGGAGCCAATGAAAAGTGGCTTTTGATTTCATGATAACTTCGGGTTTGATCATTTTCGATAAATTGCTTGCCTAATTCGATTGGAATCGAACCAATGAAAAGTGGTTTTTGATTTCATGATAACTTCGGGTTTGTTCATTTTTGGCAAATTGCTTGTCTAATTCGGTTGGAATGGAGCCGATGAAAAGTGGTTTTTGATTTCATGATAACTTCGGGTTTGATCGTTTTCGGGTAGTTGCTAGTCTAATTCGATCGGGATGGAGCCAATGAAAAGTGGCTTTTGATTTCATGATAACTTCGGGTTTGATCATTTTCGATAAATTGCTTGTCTAATTCGATTGGAATCGAACCAATGAAAAGTGGTTTTTGATTTCATGATAACTTCGGGTTTGTTCGTTTTTGGCAAATTGCTAGTCTAATTCGGTTGGAATGGAGCCGATGAAAAGTGGTTTTTGATTTCATGATAACTTCGGGTTTGATCATTTTCGATAAATTGCTTGTCTAATTCGATTGGAATCGAACCAATGAAAAGTGGTTTTTGATTTCATGATAACTTCGGGTTTGTTCATTTTTAGCGAATTGCTAGTCTAATTCGATTGGAATGGAGCCAATGAAAAGTGGTTTTTGATTTCATGTAAACTTCGGTTTGATCATTTTCGGTAATTACTAGTCTAATTCGATTGGAATCGAGCCATTGAAATGTTGTTTTTGATTTCATGATAACATCGGGTTTCATCGATTTTGGCGAATTGCTAGTCTATTTCGATCGGAATCGTGCCACTGAAAAGTGGTTTTTGATTTCATGATAACTTCGAATTTGTTCATTTTTGGCAAATTACTAGTCGAATTCGATTGGAATAGAGCAAATGAAAAGTGGTTTTTGATTTCTTGATAACTTCGGGTTTGTTCATTTTCGGATAATTGTTTGTCTAATTCGATTGGAATCGAGCCAGTGAAAAGTGGTTTTTGATTTCATGATAAGTTTGGGTTTGTTCATTTTCGGCTAATTGCTAGTCTAATTCGATTGGAATTGAGCCAATGAAATGTGTTTTTCGATTTCATGATAACTTCAGGTTTGATCGTTTTCGGCAAATTGCTAGTCTAATTCGATTGGAATCGAGCCAATGAAAAGTGGTTTTTGATTTCATGATAACTTTAGGTTTTTCGTTTTTGGCGAATTTCTAGTCAAATTCGTTTGGAATCGAGCCAATGAAAAGTTGTTTTGATTTCATGATAACTTCGAGTTTGTTCATTTTTGGCGAATTGCTAGTCTAATTCAATTGGAATTCAGCCAATGAAAAGTGGTTTTTGATTTCATGATAACCTCGGGTTTGTTAGTTTTCGGCTAATTGCTAATCTAATTCGATTGGATTCGAGCCAATGAAAAGTGTTTTTCGATTTCATGATACCTTTGGGTTTGATCATTTTCGGCAAATTGCTTGTCTAAGTCAATTGTAATCGTGCCAATGAAAAGTGGTTTTCGATTTCATGAAACTTTGGGTTTGTTCATTTTCTATGTACTGCTAGTCTAATTCGATTGGAATCGAGCCAATGAATAGAGTGGGTTTTGATGTCATGATAACTTCGGGTTTGTTCATTTTTGGCGAATTGCTAGTCTAATTCGATTGGAATTGATCCAATGAGAAGTGGCTTTCGATTTCATGATAACTTCGGGTTTTTTCGTTTTTGGCGAAATGCTAGTCTAATTTGATTGGAATTGAGCCAATGAAAAGTGGTTTTTGATTTCATGATAACTTCGGGTTCGTTCATTTTTGGCAAGTTGCTAGTCTAATTCGATTGGAATTGAGCCTATGAAAAGAGGTTTTTGATTTCATGATAACCTCGGGTTTGATCGTTTTCGGCTAATTGTTAGTCTAATTCGATTGGAATGGAGCTAATGAAAAGTGGTTTTTGATTTCATGATAACTTTGGGTTTGTTCATTTTTGGCGAATTGCTTGTCCAATTCGATCGGAATGGAGCCAATGAAAAGTGGTTTTTGATTTCATGATATTTTGAGGTTTGATCATTTTCGGCTAATTATAGTCTAATTCGATTGGAATCGAGCCAATGAAAAGTAGTTTTTGATTTCATGATAACTTCGGGTTCGTTCATTTTTTTGCCAAATTCTAGTCTAATTCGATTGGAATGGAGCCAATGCGAAGTTGTTTTTGATTTCATGATAACTTCGGATTTGTTCGTTTTTTGCGAATTACTAGTCTAATTCGATTGGAATCGAGCCAATGAAAAGTGGTTTTGATTACATGATAACTTCAGGTTTGTTCGTCTTTGGAAAATTGCTAGTCTAATTCGATTGGAATCGAGCCAATGAAAAGTTGTTTTTGTTTTCATGATAATTTCGGGTTTGTTCATTTTTTGCGAAATGCTAGACTAATTCGATTGTAATCGAGCCAATGGAAAGTAGTTTTTGATTTCATGATAACTTCGAGTTTGTTCATTTTTGACGAATTGCTAGTCTAATTCGATTGGAATCGAGCCAATGAAAAGTGGTTTTCGATTTCATGACAACATCGGGTTTGTTCGTTTCCGACGAACTGCTAGTCTATTTCGATTGGAATCGAAC
Organism: Olea europaea var. sylvestris; assembly: GCF_002742605.1. NCBI lineage: Eukaryota > Viridiplantae > Streptophyta > Magnoliopsida > Lamiales > Oleaceae > Olea > Olea europaea. The sequence goes on along the minus strand of NW_019262809.1, from coordinate 12,112 downwards.
CAATGAAAAGCGGATTTCGATTTCATGCTAACTTCGGGTTTGTTCGTTTTCACGACTTGCTAGTCTAATTCGATTGGAATCGAGCCAATGAAAAGTGTTTTTCGATTTCATGAGACCTTCGGGTTTGATCGTTTTCGACAAATTGCTAGTCAAATTCGATTGGAATCGAGCCAATGAAAAGTGGTTTTCGATTTCATGATAACTTCGGGTTTCTTCATTTTCAGCGAACTGCTAGTCTAATTCGATTGGAATCGAGCCAATGAACAGCGGGTTTTGATTTTATGATAACTTCGGGTTGGTTCGCTTATGGCGAATTGCTAGTCTAATTCGATTGGAATTGAAGCAATGAAAAGCGGCTTTCGATTTCATGATAACTTTGGGTTTGTTCATTTTTGGCGAAATGCTAGTCTAATTCGATTGGAATGGAGCCAATGAAAAGTGGTTTTTAATTTCATGATAACTTCAGGCTTATTCATTTTTTGGCGAATTGTTAGTCTAATTCGATTGGAATCGTGCCAATGAAAAGTATTTTTCGATTTCATGATACCTTCGGTTTTGATCATTTTCGGCAAATTGCTAGTCTAATTCAATTGGAATCGAGCCAATGAAAAGTGGTTTTCGATTTCATGAAACTTTGGGTTTGTTCATTTTCTACGAACTGCTAGTCTAATTCGATTGGAATCGAGCCAATGAATAGTGGATTTTGATATCATGATAACTTCGGGTTTGTTCATTTTTGGCGAAATGCTAGTCTAATTCGATTGGAATGGAGCCAATGAAAAGTGGTTTTTAATTTCATGATAACTTCGGGTTTGATCATTTTCGGCGAATTGCTAGTCTAATTCGATTGGAATTGAGCCAATGAGAAGTGGCTTTCGATTTCATGATAACTTCGGGTTTGTTCATTTTTGGCGAAATGTTAGTTTAATTCGATTGGATTGGAGCCAATGAAAAGTGGTTTTTGATTTCATGATAACTTCGGGTTTGTTCATTTTTGGCGAGTTGCTAGTCTAATTCGATTGGAATCGAGCCAATGAAAAGCGGTTTTCGATTTCATGATAACTTTGGGTTTGTTTGTTTTCAGCTAATTGCTAGTCTAATTCGATTGGGATTGAGCCAATGAAAAGAGGTTTTTGATTTCATGATAACCTCAGGTTTGATCGTTTTCGGCTAATCGCTAGTCTAATTCTATTGGAATCGAGCCAATGAAAAGCGGTTTTCGATTTCATGATAACTTTGGGTTTGTTTGTTTTCAGCTAATTGCTAGTCTAATTTGATTGGAATTGAGCCAATGAAATGTGTTTTTCGATTTCATGATAACTTCGGGTTTGATCGTTTTCGTTAAATTGCTAGTCTAATTCAATTGGAATTGAGCCAATGAAAAGTGGTTTTTGATTTCATGATAACTTCGGGTTTGTTTGTTTTTGGCGAATTACTAGTCCAATTCATTTGGACTCGAGCCAATGAAAAGTGGTTTAGATTTCATGATAATTTCGGATTTGTTCATTTTTGGCGAATTGCTAGTCTAATTCGATTGGAATCGAACCGGTTAAATGTGGCTTTTGATTTCATGATAACTTCGGTTTTGTTCATTTTTGGCGATATGCTATTCTAATTCGATTGGAATGGAGCCAGTGAAAAGTGGTTTTTGATTTCATGTTAACTTCGAGTTTGTTCATTTTTGGCGAATTGCTTGTCTAATTCGATTGGAATTGAGCCAATGAAAAGAGGTTTTTGATTTCATGATAACCTCGGGTTTGATCATTTTCGGCAAATCGCTAGTCTAATTCGATTGAAATCGAGCCAATGAAAAGTGGTTTTTGATTTCATGATAACTTCGAGTTTGTTCATTTTTGGCGAATTGCTAGTCTAATTCGGTTGGAATCGAGCCAATGAAAAGTGGTTTTCGATTTCTTGAAACTTTGGGTTTGTTCATTTTCTGCAAACTGCTAGTCTAATTCGATTGGAATCGAGCCAATGAATGGTGGTTTTTGATTTCATGATAACTTCGGGTTTGATCGTTTTCGGCTAATTCTAGTCTAATTCGATTGGAATCGAGACAATGAAAAGTCGTTTTTGATTTTATGATAACTTCGGGTTCGATCATTTTTTTGCCAAATTCTAGTCCAATTCGATTTGAATGGAGCCAATGAAAAGTGGTTTTTTATTTCATGATAACCTCGATCTTGATAGTTTTGGCTAATTGCTAGTCTAATTCGATTGGAATCGAGACAATGAAAAGTGTTTTTCGATTTCATTATACCTTCAAGTTAGATCATTTTCGGCAAATTGCTAGTCTGATTCAATTGGAATCGAGCCAATGAAAAGTGGTTTTCGATTTCATGAAACTTTGGGTTTGTTCATTTTCTCCGAACTGCTAGTCTAATTCAATTGGAATCAAGCCAATGAATAGTGGGTTTTGATATCATGATAACTTCGGGTTTGTTCATTTTTGGCGAATTGCTAGTCTAATTCGATTGGAATTGAGCCAATGAGAAGTGGCTTTCGATTTCATGATAACTTCGGGTTTGTTCATTTTTGGCGAAATGCTAGTCTAATTCGATTGGAATGGAGCCAATGAAAAGAGGATTTTGATTTCGTGATAACTTCGGGTTTGTTCATTTTTGGCGAGTTGGCTAGTCTAATATGATTGGAATTGAGCCAATGAAAAAGGTTTTTGATTTCATGATAACCTTGGGTTTGATCATTTTCGGCTAATCGCTAGTCCAATTTGATTGGAATCGACCCAATGAAAAGTGATTTTTGATTTCATGATTACTTAGAGTTTGTTCATTTTTGGCGAATTGCTAGTCTAATTCGATTGGAATGGAGCCAATGAAAAGTGATTTTTGATTTCATGATAACTTCGGGTTTGATCATTTTCAGCTACTTCTTGTCTAATTCGATTGGAATCGAGCCAATGAAAACTAGTTTTTGATTCCATGATAACTTCGGGTTCGTTCATTTTTTTGCCAAATTCTAGTCTAATTCGACTGGAATGGAGCCAATGAAAAGTTGTTTTTGATTTCATGATAACTTCGGGTTTGTTCGTTTTTGGCGAATTACTAGTCTAATTCGATTGGAATCAAGCCAATGAAAAGTGGTTTTTGATTTCATGATAACTTTGGGTTTGATCATTTTCGACGAATTGCTAGTCTAATTCGATTGGGATCGAGCCAATGAAAAGTGGTTTTGATTACATGATAACTTCGGGTTTGTTCGTCTTTAGAAAATTGCTAGTCTAATTCGATTGGAATCGAGCCAATGAAAAGTGGTTTTTGTTTTCATGATAGGGTTTGTTCATTTTTTGCGAAATGCTAGACTAATTAGATTGTAATCGAGCCAATGGAAAGTAGTTTTTGATTTCATGATAACTTCGAGTTTGTTCATTTTTGGCGAATTGCTAGTCTAATTCGATTGGAATCGAGCCAATGAAAAGTGATTTTCGATTTCATGATAACTTCGGGTTTGTTCGTTTTCGGCGAACTGCTAGTCTATTTCGATTGGAATCGAGCCAATGAAAAGTGGATTTCGATTTCATGATAACTTCGGGTCTATTCGTTTTTCGCCGAACTCCTAGTCTAATTCGATTGGAATCGACCCGATGAAAAGTATTTTTCGATTTCAAGATACCTTCGAAATTGATCGTTTTCGACAAATTGCTAGTCAAATTCGATTGGAATCGAGCCAATGAAAAGTGGTTTTCGATTTCATGAAACTTTGGGTTTGTTCATTTTCGACGAACTGCTAGTCTAACTCGACTAGAATCGAGCTAATGTAAAGTGGGTTTTGATTTCATTATAACTTCGGGTTTGTTCATTTTCGGCTTATTGCTCGTCTAATTCGATTGGAATCGAGCAAATGAAAAGTGGTTTTTGATTTCAAGATAACTTCGGGTTTGATCATTTTCGGCCAATTCTAGTCTAATTCGATTAGAATCGAGCCAATGAAAAGTGGTTTTTGATTTCATGATAAGTTCGGGTTCGTTCATTTTTTTACCAAATTCTAGTCTAATTCGATTCGAATGGAGCCAATGAAAAGTTGTTTTTGATTTCATGATAACTTTGGGTTTGTTCATTTTTGGCGAATTACTAGTCTAATTCGATTGGAATCGAGCCAATGAAAAGTGATTTTTGATTTCATGATCACTTCGGGTTTGATCATTTTCGACGAATTGCTAGTCTAATTCGATTGGAATCGAGCCAATGAAAAGTGGTTTTGATTACATGATAACTTCGGGTTTGTTCGTGCCTGGAAAATTGCTAGTCTAATTCAATTGGAATCGAGCCAATGAAAAGTGGTTTTTGTTTTCATGATAACTTTGGGTTTGTTCGTTTTTTGCTAAATGCTAGACTAATTCGATTGTAATCGAGCCAATGGAAAGTAGTTTTTGATTTCATGATAACTTCGAGTTTGTTCGTTTTTGGTGAATTGCTAGTCTAATTCGATGGGAATCGAGCCAATGAAAAGTGGATTTCGATTTCATGATAACTTCGGGTTTGTTCGTTTTTCGCTATTTGCTAGTCTAATTTCAATTGGAATCGAGCCAATGAAAAGTGTTTTTCGATTTCATGATACCTTCGGGTTTGATCGTTTTCGACGAATTGCTAGTCAAATTCGATTAGAATTGTGCCAATTAAAAGTGGTTTTTGATTTCATGATAACCTCGGCTTTGATCGTTTTTGGCCAATTGGTAGTCTAATTTGATTGGAATCGAGCCAATGAAAAGTGGTTTTTGATTTTATTATAACTTCGGGCTTGTTCGTTTTTGGCGAATTGCTAGTCTAATTCAATTGGAATCGAGCCAACGAAATGCGGTTTTTGATTTCATGATAACTTCGGGTTTGATCATTTTCAGCTACTTCTTGTCTAATTCGATTGGAATCGAGCCAATGAAAACTAGTTTTTGATTCCATGATAACTTCGGGTTCGTTCATTTTTTTGCCAAATTCTAGTCTAATTCGACTGGAATGGAGCCAATGAAAAGTTGTTTTTGATTTCATGATAACTTCGGGCTTGTTCGTTTTTGGCGAATTACTAGTCTAATTCGATTGGAATCGAGTCAGTGAAAAGTGGTTTTTGATTTTATTATAACTTCGGGCTTGTTCGTTTTTGGCGAATTGCTAGTCTAATTCGATTGGAATCGAGCCAACGAAATGTGATTTTTGATTTCATGATAACTTCGGGTTTGATCATTTTCGAAGAATTGCTAGTCTAATTCGATTGGAATCGAGCCAATGAAAAGTGGTTTTTGATTTCATGATAACTTCGGGTTCGATCATTTTTTTGCCAAATTCTAGTCTAATTCGATTGGAATGGAGCCAATGAGAAGTTGTTTTTGATTTCATGATAACTTCGGATTTGTTCATTTTTTACGAATTACTAGTCTAATTCGATTGGAATCGAGCCAATGAAAAGTGGTTTTGATTACATGATAACTTCGGGTTTGTTCGTCTTTTGAAAATTGCTAGTCTAATTCGATTGGAATCGAGCAAATGAAAAGTTGTTTTTGTTTTCATGATAATTTCGGGTTTGTTCGTTTTTCGCGAAATGCTAGACTAATTCGATTGTAATCGAGCCAATGGAAAGTAGTTTTTGATTTCGTGATAACTTCGAGTTTGTTCATTTTTGGCGAATTGCTAGTCTAATTCGATTGGAATCGAGCCATTGAAAAGTGGTTTTCGATTTCATGATAACATCGGGTTTGTTCGTTTTCGACGAACTGCTAGTCTATTTCGATTGGAATCGAGCCAATGAAAAGTGGATTTCGATTTCATGATAACTTCGGGTTTGTTAGTTTTCACGACTTGCTAGTCTAATTCGATTGGAATCTAGCCAATGAAAAGTGTTTTTCGATTTCATGAGACCTTCGGGTTTGATCGTTTTCGACAAATTGCTAGTCAAATTCGATTGGAATCGAGCCAATGAAAAGTGGTTTTCGATTTCATGATAACTTTGGGTTTCTTCATTTTTAGCGAACTGCTAGTCTAATTCGATTGGAATGGAGCCAATGAAAAGTGGTTTTTAATTTCATGATAACTTCAGGCTTATTCATTTTTTGGCGAATTGTTAGTCTAATTCGATTGGAATCGTACCAATGAAAAGTATTTTTCGATTTCATGATACCTTCGGGTTTGATCATTTTCGACAAATTGCTAGTCTAATTCAATTGGAATCGAGCCAATGAAAAGTGGTTTTCGATTTCATCAAACTTTGGGTTTGTTCATTTTCTACGAACTGCTAGTCTAATTCGATTGGAATCGAGCCAATGAATAGTGGATTTTGATATCATGATAACTTCGGGTTTGTTCATTTTTGGCGAATTGCTAGTCTAATTCGATTGGAATTGAGCCAATGAGAAGTGGCTTTCGATTTCATGATAACTTCGGGTTTGTTCGTTTTTGGCGAAATGCTAGTTTAATTCGATTGGATTGGAGCCAATGAAAAGTGGTTTTTGATTTCATGAAAACTGCGGGTTTGTTCATTTTTGGCGAGTTGCTAGTCTAATTCGATTGGAATTGAGCCAATGAAAAGAGGTTTTTGATTTCATGATAACCTCGGGTTTGATCGTTTTCGGCTAATCGCTAGTCTAATTCTATTGGAATCGAGCCAATGAAAAGCGGTTTTCGATTTCATGATAACTTTGGGTTTGTTCGTTTTCGGCTAATTGCTAGTCTAATTTGATTGGAATTGAGCCAATGAAATGTGTTTTTCGATTTCATGATAACTTCAGGTTTGATCGTTTTCGTTAAATTGCTAGTCTAATTCAATTGGAATTGAGCCAATGAAAAGTGGTTTTGGATTTCATGATAACTTCGGGTTTGTTTGTTTTTGGCGAATTACTAGTCCAATTCATTTGTAATCGAGCCAATGAAAAGTGGCTTAGATTTCATGATAATTTCGGATTTGTTCATTTTGGCGAATTGCTAGTCTAATTCGATTGGAATCGAACCAGTTAAATGTGGCTTTCGATTTCATGATATCTTCGATTTTGTTCATTTTTGACGATATGCTATTCTAATTCGATTGGAATGGAGCCAGTGAAAAGTGGTTTTTGATTTCATGTTAACTTCGAGTTTGTTCATTTTTGGCGAATTGCTTGTCTAATTCGATTGGAATTGAGCCAATGAAAAGAGGTTTTTGATTTCATGATAACTTCGGGTTTGATCGTTTTCGGCAAATCGCTAGTCTAATTCGATTGGAATCGAGCCAATGAAAATTGGTTTTTGATTTCATGATAACTTCGGGTTTGATCGTTTTCGGCAAATCGCTAGTCTAATTCGATTGGAATCAAGCCAATGAAAATTGGTTTTTGATTTCATTATAACTTCGAGTTTGTTCATTTTTGGCGAATTGCTAGTCTAATTTGGTTGGAATCGAGCCAATGAAAAGTGGTTTTCGATTTCTTGAAACTTTGGGTTTGTTCATTTTCTGCGAACTGCTAGTTTAATTCGATTGGAATCGAGCCATTGAATGGTGGTTTTTGATTTCATGATAACTTCGGGTTTGATCGTTTCCGGCTAATTGTAGTCTAATTCGATTGGAATCGAGACAATGAAAAGTTGTTTTTGATTTTATGATAACTTCGGGTTCGATCATTTTTTTACCAAATTCTAGTCCAATTCGATTGGAATGGAGCCAATGAAAAGTGGTTTTTTATTTCATGATAACCTCGAGCTTGATAGTTTTGGCTAATTGCTAGTCTAATTCGATTGGAATCGAGCCAATGAAAAGTGTTTTTCGATTTCATTATACCTTCGAGTTAGATCAATTTCGACAAATTGCTAGTCTGATTCAATTGGAAACGAGCCAATGAAAAGTGGTTTTCGATTTCATGAAACTTTGGGTTTGTTCATTTTCTGCGAACTGCTAGTCTAATTCAATTGGAATCAAGCCAGTTAATAGTGGGTTTTGATATCATGATAACTTCGGGATTGTTCATTTTTGGCGAATTGCGAGTCTAATTCGATTGGAATTGAGCCAATGAGAAGTGGCTTTCGATTTCATGATAACTTCGGGTTTGTTCGTTTTTGGCTAAATGCTAGTCTAATTCGATTGGAATGGAGCCAATGAAAAGAGGATTTTGATTTCGTGATAACTTCGGGCTTGTTCATTTTTGGCGAGTTGGCTAGTCTAATAAGATTGGAATTGAGCCAATGAAAAAGGTTTTTGATTTCATGATAACTTAGAGTTTGTTCATTTTTGGCGAATTGCTATTCTAATTCGATTGGAATGGAGCCAATGAAAAGTGATTTTTGATTTCATGATAACTTCGGGTTTGATCATTTTCGGCTACTTCTAGTCTGATTCGATTGGAATCGAGCCAATGAAAACTAGTTTTTGATTCCATGATAACTTCGGGTTCGTTCATTTTTTTGCCAAATTCTAGTCTAATTCGATTGGAATGGAGCCAATGAAAAGTTGTTTTTGATTTCATGATAACTTTGGGTTTGTTCATTTTTGGCGAATTACTAGTCTAATTCGATTGGAATCGAGCCAATGAAAAGTGGTTTTTGATTTCATGATAACTTTGGGTTTGATCATTTTCGACAAATTGCTAGTCTAATTCGATTGGAATCGAGCCAATGAAAAGTGGTTTTGATTACATGATAACTTCGGGTTTGTTCGTCCCTGGAAAATTGCTAGTCTAATTCAATTGGAATCGAGCCAATGAAAAGTGGTTTTTGTTTTCATGATAACTTTGGGTTTGTTCGTTTTTTGCTAAATGCTAGACTAATTCGATTGTAATCGAGCCAATGGAAAGTAGTTTTTGATTTCATGATAACTTCGAGTTTGTTCGTTTTTGGTGAATTGCTAGTCTAATTCGATGGGAATCGAGCCAATGAAAAGTGGTTTTCGATTTCATGATAACTTCGGGTTTGTTCGTTTTCGGTGAACGGCTAGTCTATTTCGATTGGAATCGAGCCAATGAAAAGTGGATTTCGATTTCATGATAACTTCGGGTTTGATCGTTTTTCGCGATTTGCTAGTCTAATTCGATTGGAATCGAGCCAATGAAAAGTGTTTTTCGATTTCATGATACCTTCGGGTTTGATCGTTTTCGACGAATTGCTAGTCAAATTCGATTAGAATTGCGCCAATTAAAAGTGGTTTTTGATTTCATGATAACCTCGGCTTTGATCGTTTTTGGCCAATTGGTAGTCTAATTCGATTGGAATCGAGCCAATGAAAAGTGGTTTTTGATTTTATTATAACTTCGGGCTTGTTCGTTTTTGGCGAATTGCTAGTCTAATTCGATTGGAATCGAGCCAATGAAAAGTGGTTTTTGATTTTATTATAACTTCGGGCTTGTTCGTTTTTGGCGAATTGCTAGTCTAATTCGATTGGAATCGAGCAAACGAAATGTGGTTTTTGATTTCATGATAACTTCGTGTTTGATCATTTTCGAAGAATTGCTAGTCTAATTCGATTGGAATCGAGCTAATGAAAAGTTGTTTTTGATTTCATGATAACTTCGGGTTCGATCATTTTTTTGCCAAATTCTAGTCCAATTCGATTGGAATGGAGCCAATGAAAAGTTGTTTTTGATTTCATGATAACTTCGGGTTTGTTCGTTTTTGGCGAATTACTAGTCTAATTCGATTGGAATCGAGCCAATGAAAAGTGGTTTTTGATTTCATGGTTACTTCGGGTCTGATCATTTTCGACGAATTGTTAGTCTAATTCGATTGGAATCGAGCCAATGAAAAGCGGTTTTGATTACATGATAACTTCGGGTTTGTTCGTCTTTGGAAAATTGCTAGTCTTATTCGATTGGAATCGACACAATGAAAAGTGGTTTTTGATTTCATGATAACTTCGGGTGTGTTCTATTTTTGCAAAATGCTTGTCCAATTCGATTGTAATCGAGCCAATGGAAAGTTGTTTTTGATTTCATGATAACTTCGAGTTTGTTCATTTTTGGCGAATTGCTAGTCTAATTCTATTGGAATTGAGCCAATGAAAAGTAGTTTTTGATTTCATGATAACCTCGGGCTTGGTCATTTTCAAAGAATTGGTAGTCTAATTCGATTGGAATCGAGCCAATGAAAAGTGGTTTTTGATTTCATGATAACTTCGGGTTCAATCGTTTTTTTGCCAAATTCTAATCTAATTCGATTGGAATGGAGCCAATGAAAAGTTGTTTTTGATTTCATGATAACTTCGGGTTTGTTCATTTTTGGCGAATTCCTAGTCTAATTCGATTGGAATCGAGCCAATGAAAAGTGGTTTTTGATTTCATGGTTACTTCGAGTCTGATCATTTTCGACGAATTGCTAGTCTAATTCGATTGGAATCGAGCCAATGAAAAGTGGTTTTTGATTTCATGGGTATTTCGGGTCTGATCATTTTCGACGAATTGCTAGTCTAATTCGATTGGAATCGAGCCAATGAAAAGCATTTTTGATTACATGATAACTTCGGGTTTGTTCGTCTTTGGAAAATTGCTAGTCTTATTCGATTGGAATCGACACAATGAAAAGTGGTTTTTGATTTCATGATAACTTCGGGTGTGTTCTATTTTTGCAAAATGCTTGTCCAATTCGATTGTAATCGAGCCAATGGAAAGTTGTTTTTGATTTCATGATAACTTCAAGTTTGTTCATTTTTGGCGAATTGCTAGTCTAATTCTATTGGAGTTGAGCCAGTGAAAAGTAGTTTTTGATTTCATGATAACCTCGGGCTTGGTCATTTTCGAAGAATTGGTAGTCTAATTCGATTGGAATCGAGCTAATGAAAAATGGTTTTTGATTTCATGATAACTTCGGGTTCGATCATTTTTTTGCCAAATTCTAGTCTAATTCGATTGGAATGGAGCCAATGAAAAGTTGTTTTTGATTTCATGATAACTTCGGGTTAGTTCATTTTTGGCGAATTACTAGTCTAATTCGATTGGAATCGAGCCAATGAAAAGTGGTTTTTGATTTCATGGTTATTTCGGGTTTGATCATTTTCGACGAATTGCTAGTCTAATTCGATTGGAATCGAGCCAATGAAAAGTGGTTTTGATTACATGATAACTTCGGGTTTGTTCGTCTTTGGCAAATTCTAGTCTTATTCGATTGGAATCGACACAATGAAAAGTGGTTTTTGATTTCATGATAACTTCAGGTGTATTCTATTTTTGCAAAATGCTAGTCCAATTCGATTGTAATCGAGCCAATGGAAAGTTGTTTTTGATTTCATGATAACTTCGAGTTTGTTCATTTTTGGCTAATTGCTAGTCTAATTCGATTGGAATCGAGCCAATGAAAAGTGTTTTTCGATTTCATGACACCTACGGGTTTGATCATTTTCGGCAAATTGTTAGTCTAATTCAATTGGAATCGAGCCAATGAAAAGTGGTTTTCGATTTCATGAGACTTTAGGTTTGTTCATTTTCTACGAACTGCTAGTCTAATTCAATTGGAATCGATCCAATGAATAGTGGATTTTGATATCATGATAACTTCGGGTTTGTTCATTTTTGGTGAATATCTAGTCTAAATCGATTGGAATTGAGCCAATGAGAAGTGGCTTTCAATTTCATGATAACTTCGGGTTTGTTCATTTTTGGCGAAATGCTAGTCTAATTCGATTGGAATCGAGCAAATGAAAAGTGGTTTTTGATTTCATGATAACCTCGGCTTTGATCGTTTTCGGCCAATTGCTAGTCTAATTCCAATCGAATGGAGCCAATGAAAAGTGGTTTTTGATTTCATGATAACTTCAGGTTTGTTCATTTTTGGCGAATGGCTTGTCTAATTCGATTGGAATGGAGCCAATGAAAAGTGGTTTTTGATTTCATGATAACATCAGGTTTGTTCATTTTTGGCGAATGGCTTGTCTAATTCGATTGGAATGGAGCCAATGAAAAGTGGTTTTTGATTTCAAGATAACTTTGGGTTTGTTCGTTTTTGGCGAAATGCTAGTCTAATTCGATTGGAATCGAGCCAACGAAAACTGGTTTTTGATTTCATGATAACTTCGGATTTGTTCATTTTTGGCGAATTACTAGTCTAATTCGATTGGAATTGAGCCAATGAAAGGTGATTTTTGATTTAATGATAACTTCGGGTTTGATCATTTTCGATGAATTGCTAGTCTCATTCGATTGGAATCGAGCTAATGA
>NW_019262808.1:21636-21841 GCF_002742605.1 Olea europaea var. sylvestris | reverse complement strand
GGAACAAAAATAGTGCCGGGTGTAATTTCGTCATTTTTCGCGACTGTGTCGAAATTGGTTAAATTTGACGGGTTGATCGGAAATAAAAACCTCGCCAGCGGTAATTTTGTCATTTTTCTCGACTGTGTCGGAATTGGCTTAATTTTTTTCAGTTTGATCGGAAATAAAAATCGCGCCGGGGGCAATTTCGTCATTTTTCTCGACT
>NW_019262808.1:0-21617 GCF_002742605.1 Olea europaea var. sylvestris | reverse complement strand
AATTTCGTCATTTTTCTCGACTGTGTCGGAATGGGCTCAAATTTGACAGGTTCATCGAGAACAAAAACAGCGCCGGGTGTATTTTCGTCATTTTTCGCGACCGTGTCGGAATTGGCTAAAATTTGACTTGTTGATCGGAAACAAAAATCGCGCCGGGGGCAATTTTGTCATTTTTCTCGACTGTGTCGGAATGGGCTCAAATTTGACAGTTTGATCGGAAACAAAAATCGCGCCGGGGGTAATTTCGTCATTTTTCTCGACTGTGTTGGAATTTGCTGAAAATTGGCAGATTGATCGAAAATAAAAATCGCACCGGCGGCAATTTCGTCATTTTTCTCGACTGTGTCGGAATGGGCTCAAATTTGACAGGTTGATCGGGAACAAAAACAGCGCCGGGGGTAATTTCGTCATTTTTCTCGAATTTGTCGAAATTAGCTGAAATTTGGCCGTTTGATCGAAAATAAAATTCGCGCCGGCGGCAATTTCGTCATTTTTCTCGACTGTGTCGGAATGGGCTCAAATTTGACAGGTTGATCGGGAACAAAAATAGCGCCGGGTGTAATTTCGTCATTTTTCGCGACTGTGTCGGAATTGGTTATATTTGACTGGTTGATCGGAAACAAAAATCGCGGCGACGGTAATTTCGTCATTTTTCTCGACTGTGTCGGAATTGGCTTAATTTTTTTCAGTTTGATCGGAAATAAAAATCGCGCCTGCGGCAATTTCGTCATTTTTCTCGACTGTGTCGGAATGGGCTCAAATTTGACAGGTTCATCGGGAACAAAAATCGCGCCGGGTGTATTTTCGTCATTTTTCGCGACTGTGTCGGAATTGGCTAAAATTTGACTGGTTGATCGGAAACAAAAATCACGCCGGGTACAATTTCGTCATTTTCTCAACTTCGTCGAAAATGGCTGAAATTTGGCCGTTTGATCGGAAATAAAAATCGCGCCGACGGTAATTTCGTCATTTTTCTCGACTGTGTCGGAATGGGCTCAAATTTGACAGGTTGATCGAGAACAAAAATCGCGCCGGGTGTAATTTCGTCATTTTTCGCGACTGTGTCGAAATTGGCTAAAATTTAACTGGTTTATCGGAAACAAAAACCGCGCCGGGGGCAATTTCGTCATTTTTCTCGACTGCGTCGGAATTTGCTGAAATTTGGGAGTTTGATCGGAAATAAATATTGCGCAGGCGGCTATTTCGCCATTTTTCTCGACTGTGTCGGAATGGGCTAAAATTTGACAGGTTTATCGGGAACAAAAATCGCGCCGGGGGCAATTTCGTAATTTTTCTCGACTGTGTCGGAATTGGCTGAAATTTGGCAGTTTGATCTGAAATAAAAATCGCACCGGGGGCAATTTCGTCATTTTTCTCGACTGTGTCGAAATGGGCTCAAATTTGACAGGTTGATCGAGTGCAAAAACCGCTCTGGGTGTAATTTCGTCATTTTTCGCGACTGTGTCTGAATTGGCTAAAATTTGACTGGTTGATCGGAAACAAAAACTGCGCCGGGGGAAATTTCGTCATTTTTCTTGACTATGTCGGAATTGGCTGAAATTTGGCAGTTTGATCGGAAATTAAAATCGCGCCGGCGGCAATTTCGTCATTTTTCTCGACTGTGTCGGAATGGCCTCAAATTTGACAGGTTTATCGGGAAACAAAATCACGTCGGGTGTAATTTCGTCATTTTTGGCTACTGTGTTGGAATCGGCTGAAATTTGGCATTTGATCTAAAATAAAAATCGAGCCGGGGGCAATTTCGTCATTTTTCTCGACTGTGTCGGAATGGGCTCAAATTTGACAGGTTGATCGGGAACAAAAACAGCGCCGGGTGTAATTTCATTATTTTTCGCGACTGTGTCGGAATGGGCTCAAATTTGACAGTTTGATCGGAAACAAAAATCGCGCCGAGGGCAATGTCGTCATATTTCTCGACTGTGTCGGAATTGGCTGAAATTTGGCAGTTTGATCGGAAATAAAAATAGCGCCGACGGCGATTTCGTCATTTTTCTCGACTGTGTCGGAATGGGCTCAATTTTGATAGGTTGATCGGGAACAAAAATCGTGCCGGGGGCAATTTCGTCATTTTTCTTGACTGTGTCGAAATTGGCTGAAACTTGGCAGTTTGATCGGAAATAAAAATCGCGCCGACGGCAATTTCCTCATTTTTCTCGACTGTGTCGGAATGGGATCAAATTTGACAGTTTGATCGGAAACAAAAATCGCGCCGAGGGCAATGTCGACATATTTCTCGACTGTGTCGGAATTGGCTGAAATTTGGCAGTTTGATCGGAAATAAAAATAGCACCGGCGGCGATTTCGTCATTTTTCTCGACTGTGTCGGAATGGGCTCAAATTTGATAGGTTGATCGGGAACAAAAATCGCGCCGGGGGCAATTTTTCGTCATTTTTCTTGACTGTGTCGGAATTGGCTGAAATTTTGCCGTTTGATCGAAAATAAAAATCGCGCCGCCGGTAATTTCGTCATTTTTCTCTACTGTGTCGGAATTGGCTCAAATTTGATAGGTTGATCGGGAACAAAAATAGCGCCGGGTGTAATTTCGTCATTTTTCTCGACTGTGTCGGAATGGGCTCAAATTTGACAGTTTGATCGGAAACAAAAATCGCGCCGGGGGTAATTTCGTCATTTTTCTCGACTGTGTCGAAATTTGCTGAAATTAGGCAGTTTGATCGGAAATAAAAATCGCACCGGCGGCAATTTCGTCATTTTTCTCGACTGTGTCGGAATGGGCTCAAATTTGACAGGTTGATCGGGAACAAAAATAGTGCCGGGTGTAATTTCGTCATTTTTCGCGACTGTGTCGAAATTGGTTAAATTTGACGGGTTGATCGGAAACAAAAACCTCGCCAGAGGTAATTTCGTCATTTTTCTCGACTGTGTCTGAATTGGCTTAATTTTTTTCAGTTTGATCGGAAATAAAAATCGCGCCGTGGGCAATTTCGTCATTTTTCTCGACTGTGTCGGAATGGGCTCAAATTTGACAGGTTTATCGAGAACAAAAACAGCGCCGGGTGTATTTTCGTCATTTTTCGCGACTGTGTCGGAATTGGCTAAAATTTGACTGGTTGATCGGAAACAAAAATCGCGCCGGGGGCAATTTCGTCATTTTCTCGACTGTGTCAAAATTGGCTGAAATTTGGCCGCTTGATCGGAAATAAAAATCGCGCCGTCGGTAATTTCGTCATTTTTCTCGACTGTGTCGAAATGGGCTCAAATTCGACAAGTTGATCATGAACAAAAATTGCGCGGGGTGTAATTTCGTCATTTCTCGCGACTGTGTTGGAATTGGTTAAATTTGACCGGTTGATCGGAAACAAAAATCGTGCCGAGGGCAATTTCGTCATTTTTCTTGACTGTGTCTGAATTGGCTGAAATTTTTCAGTTTGATTGGAAATAAAAATCGCTCCGGCGGCAATTTCGTCATTTTTCTCGATTGTGTCGGAATGGGCTCAAATTTGACAGGTTGATCGGGAACAAAAACCGCGCCGGGTGTAATTTCGTCATTTTTCGCGACTGTGTCGGAATTGGCTAAAATTTGACTTGTTGATAGGAAACAAAATTCGCGTCGGGGGCAATTTCGTCATTTTTCTCGACTGTGTCGGAATTGGCTGAAATTTGGCAGTTTGATCTGAAATAAAAATCGCGCCGGGGGCAATTTCATCATTTTTCTCGACTGTGTCGGAATGGGCTCAAATTTGACAGGTTGTCCGAAACAAAAATCGCGCCGAGGGCAATTTCGTCATTTTTCTTGACTGTGTCTGAATTGGCTGAAATTTTTCAGTTTGATTGGAAATAAAAATCGCGTCGGCGGCAATTTCGTCATTTTTCTTGACTGTGTCTGAATTGGCTGAAATTTTTCAGTTTGATTGGAAATAAAAATCGCGTCGGCGGCAATTTCGTCATTTTTCTCGATTGTGTCGGAATGGGCTAAAATTTGACTAGTTGATCGGAAACAAAAATCGCGTCGGGGCAATTTCGTCATTTTCTCGACTGTGTCAAAATTGGCTGAAATTTGGCCACTTGATCGGAAATAAAAATCGCGCCGGCGGTAATTTCGTCATTTTTCTCGACTGTGTCGAAATGGGCTCAAATTCGACAAGTTGATCAGGGACAAAAATTGCGCCGGGTGTAATTTCGTCATTTCTCGCGACTGTGTCGGAATTGGTTAAATTTGACTGGTTGATCGGAAACAAATATCGTGCCGAGGGCAATTTCGTCATTTTTCTTGACTGTGTCTGAATTGGCTGAAATTTTTCAGTTTGATTGGAAATAAAAATCGCGCCGGCGGCAATTTCGTCATTTTTCTCGACTGTGTCGGAATGGGCTCAAATTTGACAGGTTGATCGGGAACAAAATCCGCGCCGGGTGTAATTTCGTCATTTTTCGCGACTGTGTCGGAATTGGCTAAAATTTGACGTGTTGATAGGAAACAAAATTCGCGTTGGGGGCAATTTCGTCATTTTTCTCGACTGTGTCGGAATTGGCTGAAATTTGACAGGTTGATCGGAAACAAAAATCGCGCCGAGGGCAATTTCGTCATTTTCCTTGACTGTGTCTGAATTGGCAGAAATTTTTCAGTTTGATTGGAAATAAAAATCGCGCCAGCGGTAATTTCGTCATTTTTCTCGATTGTGTCGGAATGGGCTAAAATTTGACTGGTTGATCGGAAACAAAAATCGCGCCGGGGGCAATTTCGTCATTTTCTCGACTGGTTCAAAATTGGCTGAAATTTGGCTACTTGATCGGAAATAAAAATCGCGCCGGCGGTAATTTCGTCATTTTTCTCGACTGTGTCGAAATGGGCTCAAATTCGACAAGTTGATCAGGAACAAAAATTCCGCCGGGTGTAATTTCGTCATTTTTCGCGACTGTGTCGGAATTGGTTAAATTTGACTGGTTGATCGGAAACTAAAACCGCGCCGACGGTAATTTCGTCATTTTTCTCGACTGTGTCGAAATGGGCTCAAATTTGACAGGTTGATCGGAAACAAAAATCGTGCCGAGGGCAATTTCGTCATTTTTCTTGACTGTGTCTGAATTGGCTGAAATTTTTCAGTTTGATTGGAAATAAAAATCGCGCCGGCGGCAATTTCGTCATTTTTCTCGACTGTGTCAAAATGGGCTCAAATTTGACAGGTTGATCGGGGAAAAAAATAGCTCCGGGTGTAATTTCGTCATTTTTCACGACTGTGTCGGAATTGGCTAAAATTTAACTGGTTCATCGGAAACAAAAATCGCGCCGGGGGAAATTTCGTCATTTTTCTCGACTGTGTCGGAATTGGCTGAAATTTGGCAGTTTGATCGGAAATAAAAATCGTGCCGGCAGCAATTTCGTCATTTTTCAAGACTGTTTCGGAACGGGTTTAAATTTGACAGGTTTGTCGGGAACAAAAACTGCGCCGGTTGTAATTTCGTCATTTTTCGCGACTGTGTCGAAATTGGCTAAAATTTGACTTGTTTATAGGAAACAAAATCGCGCCGGGGGCAATTTCGTCGTTTTTCTCGACTGTGTCGGAATTTGTTGAAATTTGGCAGTTTGATCGGAAATAAAAATCGCGCCGACGGCAATTTCGTCATTTTTCTCGACTGTGTCGGAATGGGCTCTAATTTGACAGGTTGATCGAGAAGAAAAATAGCGTCGGGTGTAGTTTCGTCATTTTTCGCGACTGTGTCGGAATTGGCTAAAATTGACCGGTTGACCGGAATCAAAAATCGCGCCGGGGGCAATTTTCTCATTTTTCTCGACTGTGTCGGAATTGGCTGAAATTTGACAGGTTGATCCGAAACAAAAATCGCGCTGGGGGCAATTTCGTCATTTTTCGCGACTGTGTCGGGAATTGCTGAAATTTGGCAGTTTGATCGGAAATAAAAATCGCGCCGGAGGTAATTTCGTCATTTTTTTCTCGACTGTGTCGGAATGGGTAGAAATTTGACAGGTTGATCGGAAACGAAAATCCCGCTGGGGGCAATTTCGTCATTTTTCGCGACTGTGTCGGAATTGGCTGAAATTTGGCAGTTTGATCGAAAATAAAAATAGCGCCGGAGGCAATTTCGTCATTTTTCTCGACCGTGTCGTAATGGGCTCAAATTTGACAGGTTTACCGTGAACAAAAACCGAGCCGGGTGTAATATCGTCATTTTTCGCGACTGTGTCGGAATTGGCTGGAATTTGACTTGTTGATCGGAAAGAAAAACTGCGCCGGGGGCAATTTCGTCATTTTTCTCGACTGTGTCAGAATTGGTTGAAATTTGGCAGTTTGACTGGAAATAAAAATCGCGCCGGGGGCAATTTCGTCATTTTTCGCGACTGTGTCGGAATTGGCTGGAATTTGACTTGTTGATCGGAAAGAAAAACTGCGCCGGGGGGCATTTCGTCATTTTTCTCGTCTGTGTCAGAATTGGTTGAAATTTGGCAGTTTGACTGGAAATAAAAACCGCGCCGGGGGCAATTTCGTCATTTTTCGCGACTGTGTCGGAATTGGCTGAAATTTGGCAGTTTGATCAGAAATAAAAATCGCGCCGGGGGCAATTTCGTCGTTTTTCTCGACTGTGTCGGAATGGGCTCAAATTTGACAGGTTGATCGGGGACAAAAATAGCGCCGGGTGTAATTTCGTTATTTTTCGGGACTGTGTCGGAATTGGCAAAGATTTGATTGGTTGATCGGAACCAAAAACCGCGCCAAGGCAATTTCGTCATTTTTCTCGACTGTGTCGGAATTGGCTAAAATTTGGCAGTTTGATCTGAAATAAAAATCGCGCCGGGGGCAAATTCGTCATTTTTCTCGACTGTGTCGGAATTGGCTAAAATTTGACTGATATTTGGCAGTTTGATCGGAAATAAAAATCGCGCCGGGGACAAATTCGTCATTTTTCTCGACTGTGTCGGAATGGGCTCAAATTTGGCAGGTTGATCGGAAAAAAAAATCGCGCCGGGGGCAATTTCGTCGTTTCTCTCGACCGTGTCGGAATTTGCTGAAATATGGCAGTTTGATCGGAAATAAAAATCGCGCCGACGGCAATTTCGTTATTTTTCTCGACTGTGTCGGAATGGGCTCAAATTTGACAGGTTGATCGGGGACAAAAATAGCGCCGGGTGTGATTTCGTCATTTTTCGCGACTGTGTTGGAATTGGCTAAAATTTGACTGGTTGATCGGAAACAAAAACCGCGCCGGGGGCAATTTGGTCATTTTCTTGACTGTGTCGGAATTGGCAGAAATTTGGCAGTTTGATCTGAAATAAAAATCGCGCAGGGGGCAATTTCATCATTTTTCTCGACTGTGTCGGAATGGGCTCAAATTTGACGGGTTGATCGGGAACAAAAATAGAGCCGGGTGTAATTTCGTCATTTTTCGCGACTGTGTCGGAATTGGCTAAAATTTGACTGGTTGATCGGAAACAAAAATCACGACGGGGGCAATTTCGTAATTTTTCTTGACTGTGTCGGAATTGGCTGAAATTTGGCAGTTTGATCTGAACTAAAAATCGCGCCGGGGGCAATTTCGTCGTTTTTCTCGACTGTGTCGGAACGGGCTCAAATTCGACAGGTTAATCGGGAACAAAAATCGCGCCGGGTGTAATTTCGTCATTTTTCACGACTGTGTCGGAATTGGCCAAAATTTGAGTTGAAGATCGGAAACAAAAACCGCGACGGTGTAATTTCGTCATTTTTCTCGACTGTGTCGGAATTGGCTAAAATTTGGCAGTTTGATCTGAAATAAAAATCGCGCCGGGGGCAATTTCGTCATTTTTCTCGGCTGTGTCGGAATGGGCTCAAACTTGACAGGTTGATCGAAAACAAAAATCGCGCCGAGGGTAATTTTGTCATTTTTTTCGACTGTGTCGGAATTGGCTGAAATTTGGCAGTTTGATCAGAAATAAAAATCACGCCGACGGCAATTTCGTCATTTTTCTAGACTGTGTCGGAATGGGCTCAAATTTGACAGGTTTATCGGGAACAAAAACCGCGCCGGGGGCAATTTCGTCATTTTTCTCGATTGTGTCGGAATGGGCCCAAATTTGACAGGTTTATCGGGAACAAAAATCGAGCCGGTTGTAATATCGTCATTTTTCGCGACTGTGTCGGAATTGGCTAAAATTTGACTTGTTGATCGGAAACAAAAATCGTACCGGGGGCAATTTCGTCATTTTTCTCGACTGTGTCGGAATGGGCTCAAATTTGACAGGTTTATCGGGAACAAAAACCGCGCCGGGGGCAATTTCGTCATTTTTCTCGACTGTGTCGGAATGGGCTCAAATTTGACAGGTTTATCGGGAACAAAAATCGCGCCGGGTGTAATATCGTCATTTTTCGCGACTGTGTCGGAATTGACTGAAATTTGACTTGTTGATCGGAAACAAAAATCGCGCCGGGGGCAATTTCGTCATTTTTCTCGACTTTGTCGGAATGGGCTCAAATTTGACAGGTTGATCGGAAACAATAATCGCGCCGGGGGCAACTTCGTCATTTTCCTCGACTGTGTCGGAATTGGCTGAAATTTTGCAATTTGATCGGAAATAAAAATCACGCCGGGGGCCATTTCGTCATTTTTCTTGACTGTGTCGGAATGGGATCAAATTTGACAGGTTTATCGTGAAAAAAAACCGCGACGGGTGTAATTTCGTCATTTTTCGCAACTGTGTCGGAATTGGCTGAAATTTGAATGGTTGATAGGAAACAAGAACCGCGCCGGGGGCCATTTTGTCATTTTTCTCGACTGTGTCGGAATGGGCTCAAATTTGACAAGTTTATCGGGAACAAAAACCGCGCCGGGTGTAATTTCCTCATTTTCCGCGACTGTGTCGGAATTGGCTAAAATTTGACTGGTTGATCGGAAACAAAAATCGCGCTGGGGGCTATTTCGTCATTTTTCTCGACCGTGTCGGAATAGGCTAAAATTTGGCAGTTTGATCAGAAATAAAAATCACGCCGACGGCAATTTTGTCATTTTTCCCGACTGTGTCTGAATGGGCTCAAATTTGACAGGTTTATCGGGAACAAAAACCGCGCCGAGTGCAATTTCATCATTTTTCTCGACTGTGTCGGAATGGGCCCAAATTTGACAGGTTTATCGGGAACAAAAATCGCGCCGGGTGTAATATCGTCATTTTTCGCGACTGTGTCGGAATTGGCTAAAATTTGACTTGTTGATCGGAAAAAAAAATCGCGCCGGGGGCAATTTCGTAATTTTTCTCGACTGTGTCGGAATGGGCTCAAATTTGACAGGTTTATCGTGAACAAAAACCACGCCGGGTGTATTTTGGTCATTTTCGCGACTGTGTCGGAATTGGCTGAAATTTGACTTGTTGATCGGGAACAAAAATCGCGTCGCGGGGCAATTTCGTCATTTTTCTCAACTATCTCGGAATTGGCTGAAATTTTGCAGTTTGATCGGAAATAAAAATCGCGCCAGGGGCAATTTCGTCAATTTGACAGGTTTATCGGGAACAAAAATCGCGCCGGGGCAATTTCATCATTTTTTCCGACTGTGTCGGAATTGGCTGAAATTTGACTTGTTGATCGGAAACAAAAACCTCCCCGGGGGCAATTTCGTCATTTTTCTCGACTGTGTCGGAATTGGCTGAAATTTGCCAGTTTGATCTGAAATAAAAATCACGCCAGGGGTAATTTCGTCATTTTTCTCGACTGTGTCGGAATGGGCTCAAATTTGACAGGTTGATCGAGAACAAAAAAACGCCGGGTGTAATTTCGTCATTTTTCGAGACTGTGTCGGAATTGGCTGAAATTTGGCAGTTTGTTCGGAAATAAAAATCGCGCCGGGGCAATTTCGTCATTTTTCTCGACTGTATCGGAATGGGCTCAAATTTGACAGGTTAGTCGGAAACAAAAATCGCGCCGGGGGCAACTTCGTCATTTTTCTCGACTGTGTCGGAATTGGCTGAAATTTTGCAGTTTGATCGGAAATAAAAATGATGTCGGGGGCCATTTCGTCATTTTTCTCGACTGTGTCGGAATGGGCTCAAATTTGACAGGTTTATCGGGAACAAAAATCGCGCCGGGGAATTTCATCATTTTTTGCGACTGTGTCGGAATTGGCTGAAATTTGACTGTTGATCGGAAACAAAAACTGCCCCGGCGTCAATTTCGTCATTTTTCTCAACTGTGTCGGAATTGGCTGAAATTTGGCAGTTTGATCTAAAATAAAAATCGCGCCGGGGGCAATTTCGTCATTTTTCTCGACTATGTCGGAATGGGCTCAGATTTGACAGGTCGATAGGAAACAAAAATCGCGCCGGGGAAATTTCGTTATTTTTCGCGAATGTGTCGGAATTGGCTAAAATTTGATAGGTTGATCGGAAACAAAAGTCGCGCCGGGGGCAATTACGTCATTTTTCTCGATTGTGTCGGAATTGGCTAAAATTTGACTGGTTGATCGGAAACAAAAATCGCTCCGGGTGTAATTTCGTCATTTTTCGCGATTGTGTCGGAATTGGCTAAAATTTGACTGGTTGATCGGAAACAAAAATCGCGCCGGGGGCAATTTCGTCATTTTTCTCGATTGTGTCGGAATTGGCTAAAATTTGACTGGTTGATCGGAAACAAAAATCGCGCCGGGTGTAATTTCGTCATTTTTCGCGATTGTGTCGAAATTGGCAAAAATTTGACTGGTTGATCGGAAACAAAAATCGCGCCGGGGGCAATTTCGTCATTTTTCTCGACTGTGTCGGAATTCTCTGAAATTTGGCAGTTTGATCGGAAATAAAAATCGCGCCGGCGGCAATTTCGTCATTTTTCTCGACTGTGTCGGAATGGGATCAAATTTGACAGGTTGATCGAGAACAAAAATAGCGCCTGGTGTAATTTCGTCATTTTTCTCGACCGTATCGGAATGGGCCCAAATTTGAAAGGTTTATCGGGAACAAAAACCGCGCCGGGTGTAATATCGTCATTTTTCGCGACTGTGTCGGAATTGGCTAAAATTTGACAGGTTGATCGGAAACAAAAACCGCGCCGGGGGCAATTTCGTCATTTTTCTCGACTGTATCGGAATGGGCCCAAATTTGAAAGGTTTATCAGGAACAAAAACCGCGCCGGGTGTAATATCGTCATTTTTCGCGACTGCGTCGGAATTGGCTAAAATTTGACAGGTTGATCGGAAACAAAAACCGCGCCGGGTGCAATTTCGTCATTTTTCGCGACTGTGTCAGAATTGGATAAAATTTGACAGCTTGATCGGAAACAAAAATCGCGCTGGGGGCAATTTCGTCATTTTTCGCTACTGTGTCGGAATGGGCTCAAATTTGACAGGTTGATCGGGAACAAAAATCGCACCGGGTGTAATTTCGTCATTTTTCGCGACTGTGTCGGAATTGGCTGAAATTTGGCAGTTTGTTCGGAAATAAAAATCGCACCGGGGCAATTTCGTCATTTTTCTCGACTGTGTCGGAATGGGCTCAAATTTGACAGGTTGATCGGAAACAAAAATCGCGCCGGGGGCCATTTCGTCATTTTTCTCGACTGTGTCGGAATGGGCTCAAATTTGACAGGTTGATCGGAAACAAAAATCGCGCCGGGGGCAACTTCGTCATTTTTCTCGACTGTGTCGGAATTGGCTGAAATTTTGCAATTTGATCGGCAATAAAAATGACGTCGGGGGCCGTTTCGTCATTTTTCTCGACTGTGTCGGAATGGGTTCAATTTTGACAGGTTTATCAGGAACAAAAATCGCGTCGAGTGTAATTTCGTCATTTTTCGCGGCTGTGTCGGAATTGGCTGAAATTTGAATGGTTGATCGGAAACAAGTACCGCGCCGGGGGCAATTTCATCATTTTTCTCGACTGTCTCGGAATTGGCTGAAATTTGGCAGTTTGATCGGAAATAAAAATCGTACCGGCGGCAATTTGTCATTTTTCTCGACTGTGTCGGAATAGGCTCAAATTTGACAGGTTTATCGGTAACAAAAATCGCGTCGGGGAACTTCATCATTTTTTGCGACTGTGTCGGAATTGGCTGAAATTTGACTTCTTGATCGGAAACAAAAACTGCCCCGGCGTCAATTTCGTCATTTTTTCTCAACTGTGTCGGAATTGCCTGTAATTTGGCAGTTTGATCTAAAATAAAAATCGCACCGGGGGCAATTTCGTCATTTTTCTCGATTGTGTCGGAATGGGCTCAAATTTGACAGGTTGATCGGAAACAAAAATCGCGCCGGGTGTAATTTCGTCATTTTTCGCGATTGTGTCGGAATTGGCTAAAATTTGACCGGTTGATCGGAAACAAACATCGCGCCGGGGGCAATTTCGTCATTTTTCTCGATTGTGTCGGAATTGATTAAAATTTGACTGGTTGATCGGAAACAAAAATCGCACCGGGTGTAATTTCGTCATTTTTCGCGATTGTGTCGAAATTGGCTAAAATTTGACTGGTTGATCGGAAACAAAAATCGCGCCGGGGGCAATTTCGTCATTTTTCTCGACTGTGTCGGAATTCGCTGAAATTTGGCAGTTTGATCGGAAATAAAAATCGCGTCGGCGGCAATTTCGTCATTTTTCTCGACTGTGTCGGAATGGGATCAAATTTGACAGGTTGATCGAGAACAAAAATAGCGCCTGGTGTAATTTCGTCATTTTTCGCCACTGTGTCGGAATTGGCTAAAATTTGACTGGTTGATCGGAAACAAAAACCGCGCCGGGGGCTATTTCGTCATTTTTCTCGACTGTGTCAAAATTGGATGAAATTTGGCAGTTTGATTTGAAATAAAAATCGCGCCGGGGGCAATTTCGTCATTTTTCTCGACTGTGTCGGAACGGACTCAAATTTGTCAAGCTGATCGGGAACAAAAATCGCGCCGGGTGTAATTTCTTCATTTTTCGCGACTGTGTCGGAATTGGCTAAAATTTGACTTGTTGATCGGAAACAAAAATCGCGACGGGGGTAATTTCGTCATTTTTCTCGACTGTGTCGGAATTGGCTGAAATTTGACAGTTCGATCTGAAATAAAAATCGCGCCGAGGGCAATTTCGTCATTTTTTTCGACTGTGTCAGAATGGGCTCAAATTTGACAGGTTGATCGGAAACAAAAATCGCGCCAGGGGCAATTTTGTCGTTTTTCTCGACTGTGTTGGAATTGGCTGTAATTTGGTAGTTTGATCAGAAATAAAAATCACGCAGACGGCAATTTGGTCATTTTTCCCGACTGTGTCGGAATGGGCTCAAATTTGACAGGTTTATCGGGAACAAAAACCGCGCCGGGGGCAATTTCGTCATTTTTCTCGACTGTGTCGGAATGGGCTCAAATTTGACAGGTTTATCGGGAACAAAAACCGCGCCGGGGGCAATTTCGTCATTTTTCTCGACTGTATCGGAATGGGCCCAAATTTGAAAGGTTTATCGGGAACAAAAACCGCGCCGGGTGTAATATCGTTATTTTTCGCGACTGTGTCGAAATTGGCTAAAATTTGACAGGTTGATCGGAAACAAAAATCGCGCCGGGGGCAATTTCATTATTTTTCTCGACTGTATCGGAATGGGCCCAAATTTGAAAGGTTTATCAGGAACAAAAACCGCGCCGGGTGTAATATCGTCATTTTTCGCGACTGCGTCGGAATTGGCTAAAATTTGACTGGTCGATCGGAAACAAAAACCGCGCCGGGTGCAATTTCGTCATTTTTCGCGACTGTGTCAGAATTGGATAAAATTTGACAGGTTGATCGGAAACAAAAACCGCGCCGGGGGCAATTTCATTATTTTTCTCGACTGTATCGGAATGGGCCCAAATTTGAAAGGTTTATCGGGAACAAAAACCGCGCCGGGTGTAATATCGTCATTTTTCGCGACTGCGTCGGAATTGGCTAAAATTTGACAGGTTGATCGGAAACAAAAGCCGCGCCGGGTGCAATTTCGTCATTTTTCGCGACTGTGTCAGAATTGGATAAAATTTGACAGGTTGATCGGAAACAAAAATCGCGCCGGGGGCAATTTCGTCATTTTTCGCTACTGTGTCGGAATGGGCTCAAATTTGACAGGTTGATCGGGAACAAAAATCGCGCCGGGTGTAATTTCGTCATTTTTCGCGACTGTGTCGGAATGGGCTCAAATTTGACAGGTTGATCGGGAACAAAAATCGCGCCGGGTGTAATTTCGTCATTTTTCGCGACTGTGTCGGAATGGGCTCAAATTTGACAGGTTGATCGGGAACAAAAATCGCGCCGGGTGTAATTTCGTCATTTTTCGCGACTGTGTCGGAATGGGCTCAAATTTGACAGGTTGATCGGGAACAAAAATCGCGCCGGGTGTAATTTCGTCATTTTTCGCGACTGTTTCGGAATTGGCTCAAATTTGACCGGTTGATCGGAAACAAAAACCGCGCCGGGGGCAATTTCATCATTTTTCTCGACTGTGTCGGAATTTGCGGAAATTTGGCCGTTTCATCGGAAATAAAAATCGCGCCGGCGGCAATTTCGTCATTTTTCTCGACTGTGTCGGAATGGGCTCAAATTTGACAGGTTGATCGGGGACAAAAATAGCGCCGGGCGTAATTTCGTCATTTTTCGCGACTGTGTCGGAATTGGCAAAGATTGATTGGTTGATCGAAAACAGAACCGCGTCGGGGCAATTTCGTCATTTTTCTCGACTGTGTCGAAATTGGCTGAAATTTGGCAGTTTGATCTGAAATAAAAATCGCTCCGTGGGCAATTTCGTCATTTTTCTCGACTGTGTCGGAATGGGCTCAAATTTGACAGGTTGGTCTGGAACAAAAATTGTGCCGGGGGCAACTTCCTCATTTTTCTCGACTGTGTCGGAATTGGCTGAAATTTTGCAGTTTGATTGGGAATAAAAATGACGCCGGGGGCCATTTCGTCATTTTTCTCGACTGTGTCGGAATGGGCTCAATTTTGACAGGTTGATCGGAAACAAAAATCGCGCCGGGGGCAAATTCGTCATTTTTCTCGACTGTGTCAGAATTGGCTGAAATTTTGCAATTTGATCGGAAATAAAAATGACGTCGGGGGCCATTTCGTCATTTTTCTCGACTGTGTCGGAACGGGCTCAATTTTGACAGGCTTATCAGGAACAAAAATCGCGTCGTGTGTAATTTCATCATTTTTCGCGACTGCGTCGGAATTGGCTGAAATTTGACTTGTTGATCGGAAACAAAAACCGCGTCGGGGCAATTTCGTCATTTTTACCGACTGTCTCGGAATTGGCTGAAATTTGGCAGTTTGATCGGAAATAAAAATCGTACCGGGGGCAATTTCGTCATTTTTCTCGACTGTGTCGGAATAGGCTCAAATTTGACAGGTTTATCGGGAACAAAAATCGCGCCGGGGAATTTCATCATTTTTTGCGACTGTGTCGGATTTGGCAGAAATTTGACTTGTTGATCGGAAACAAAAACTGCCCCGGCGTCAATTTCGTCATTTTTCTCAACTGTGTCGGAATTGGCTGAAATTTGGCCGTTTGATCTAAAATAAAAATCGCGCCGGGGGCAATTTCGTCATTTTTCTCGACTGTGTCGGAATGGGCTCAAATTTGACAGGTTGATCGGAAACAAAAATCGCGCCGGGGGCAATTTCGTCATTTTTCTCGACTGTGTCGGAATGGGCTCAAATTTGACAGGTTGATCGGAAACAAAAATCGTGCCGCGGCAATTTTGTCATTTTTCGCAACTGTGTCGGAATTGGATAAAATTTGACAGGTTGATCGGAAACAAAAATCAAGCCAGGGACAATTTCGTCATTTTTCTCGACTGTGTCGGAATGGGCCCAAATTTGACAAGTTGATCGGGGACAAAAATAGCGCCGGGCGTAATTTCGTCATTTTTCGCGACTGTGTCGGAATTGGCAAAGATTTGATTGGTTGATCGGAAACAGAACCGCGTTTGGGCAATTTCGTCATTTTTCTCGTCTGTGTCGGAATTGGCTGAAATTTGGCAGTTTGATCTGAAATAAAAATCGCTCCGTGGGCAATTTCGTCATTTTTCTCGATTGTGTCGGAATGGGCTCAAATTTGATAGGTTGATCGGGAAAAAAGATCGCGCCGGGTGTAATTTCGTCATTTTTCGCGACTGTGTCGAAATTGGCTAAAATTTGACTGGTTGATCGGAAACAAAAACTGCGCCGGGGGCAATTTCGTCATTTTTCTTGACTGTGTCGGAATTGACTGAAATTTGGCAGTTTGATCGGTAATAAAAATCGCGCAGCTGGCAATTTCGTCATTTTTCGCGACTGTGTCGGAATGGGCTCAAATTTGACTGGTTGATCGGGAACAAAAACCGCGTCGGGTGTAATTTCGTTATTTTTCGCGACTGTGTGTCGGAATTCCCTAAAATTTGACTTGTTGATCAGAAATAAAAACCGCGCCGGGGTCAATTTCGTCATTTTTCTCGACTGTGTCGGAATTAGCTGAAATTTGGCAGTTTGATCTGAAATAAAAATCGCCACGGGGGTAATTTCGCCATTTTTCTCGACTGTGTCGGAATGGGCTCAAATTTGGCAGGTTGATCTGGAACAAAAATAGCGCCGGGTTTAATTTCGTCATTTTTCACGACTGTGTCGGAATCGGCTAAAATTTGACTGGTTTATCGGAAACAAAAACCGCGTCGACGGCAATTTCTTCATTTTTCTCGACTGTGTCGGAATTGGCTGAAATTTGGCAGTTTGATCGGAAATAAAAATCGCGCGCGGCGGCAATTTCGTCATTTTTTTCGACTGTGTCAGAATTGGATAAAATTTGACAGGACGCCGGGGGCCATTTCGTCATTTTTCTCGACTGTGTCGGAACGGGCTCAAATTTGACAAGTTGATGTTCGGAAATAAAAATCGCGCCGGCGGCAATTTCTTTAGTTTTCTCGACTGTGTCGGAACGGGCTCAAATTTGACAAGTTGATGTTCGGAAATAAAAATCGCGCCGGCGGCAATTTCTTTAGTTTTCTCGACTGTGTCGGAACGGGCTCAAATTTGACAGGTTGATCGGGAACAAAAATCGAGCCTGGTGTAATTTCGTCATTTTTCGCGACTGTGTCGGAATTGGCTAAAATTTAAATGGTTGATCGGAAACAAAAACCGCGCCGGGGGTAATTTCGTCATTTTTCTCGACTGCGTCGGAATTGGCTGAAATTTGGGTGTTTGTTCGGAAATAAAAATTGCGCCGGCGGCTATTTCGTCATTTTTCTCGACTGTGTCGGAATGGGCTCGAATTTCACAGGTTTATCGGGAACAAAAATCACGCCGGGGGCAATTTCATCATTTTTCGCGACTTTGTCGGAATTGGACAAAATTTGACAAGTTGATCGGGAACAAAAATCACGCCGGGGGCAATTTCATCATTTTTCGCGACTTTGTCGGAATTGGACAAAATTTGACAAGTTGATCGGGAACAAAAATCACGCCGGGGGCAATTTCATCATTTTTCGCGACTGTGTCGGAATCGGCGGAAATTTGACTGGTTGATCGGAAACAAAAACTGCGCCGGGGGCAATTTCGTCATTTTTCTTGACTGTGTCGGAATGAGCTCAAATTAGACAGGTTGATCGTGAACAAAAATCGCGCCGGGTGTAATTTCGTCATTTTTCGCGACTGTGTCTGAATTGGCTAAAATTTGACTGGTTGATCGGAAACAAAAACTGCGCCGGGGGCAATTTCGTCATTTTTCTTGACTGTGTCGGAATGGGCTCAAATTTGACAGGTTTATCGAGAAACAAAATCGCGTCGGGTGTAATTTCGTCATTTTTGACGACTGTGTCGGAATCGGCTGAAATTTGGCATTTGATCTAAAATAAAAATCGAGTCGGGGGCAATTTCGTCATTTTACTCGACTGTATCGGAATGGGCTCAAATTTGACAGGTTGATCGGGAACAAAAACAGCGCCGGGTGTAATTTCGTCATTTTTCGCGACTGTGTCGGAATAGGCTCAAATTTGACAGTTTGATCGGAAACAAAAATCGCGCCGAGGGCAATTTCGTCATATTTCTCGACTGTGTCGGAATTGGCTGAAATTTGGCAGTTTGATCGGAAATAAAAATAGCGCCGGCGGCGATTTCGTCATTTTTCTCGACTGTGTCGGAATGGGCTC
Organism: Olea europaea var. sylvestris; assembly: GCF_002742605.1. Taxonomy (NCBI): domain Eukaryota; kingdom Viridiplantae; phylum Streptophyta; class Magnoliopsida; order Lamiales; family Oleaceae; genus Olea; species Olea europaea. The sequence continues at coordinate 3,559 of NW_019262808.1, read as the reverse complement.
AAATTTGATAGGTTGATCGGGAACAAAAATCGCGCCGGGGGCAATTTCGTCATTTTTCTTGACTGTGTCGAAATTGGCTGAAACTTGGCAGTTTGATTGGAAATAAAAATCGCGCCGACGGCAATTTCGTCATTTTTCTCGACTGTGTCGGAATGGGATCAAATTTGACAGGTTTATCGGGAACAAAAATCGCGCCGGGTGTAATTTCGTCATTTTTCGCGACTGTGTCGGAATTGCCTAAAATTTGACTTGTTGATCGTAATCAAAAATCGCGCCGGGGGCAATTTCGTCATTTTTCTCGACTGTGTCAGAATGGGCTCAAATTTGACAGTTTGATCGGGAACAAAAACCGCGCCGGGGGCAATTTCGTCATTTTTCTTGACTGTGTCGGAATTGACTGAAATTTGGCCGTTTGATCGGAAATGAAAATCGCGCCGCCGGCAAATTCGTCAATTTTCTCGACTGTGTCGGAATGGGCTCAAATTTGACAGTTTGATCGGAAACAAAAATCGCGCCGGGGGTAATTTCGTCATTTTTCTCGACTGTGTCGGAATTTGCTGAAATTAGGCAGTTTGATCGGAAATAAAAATCGCACCGGCGACAATTTCGTCATTTTTCTCGACTGTGTCGGAATGGGCTCAAATTTAACAGGTTGATCGGGAACAAAAATAGTGCCGGGTGTAATTTCGTCATTTTTCGCGACTGTGTCGAAATTGGTTATATTTGACGGGTTGATCGGAAACAAAAACCTCGCCAGCGGTAATTTCGTCATTTTTCTCGACTGTGTCGGAATTGGCTTAATTTTTTTCAGTTTGATCGGAAATAAAAATCGGGCCGGGGGCAATTTCGTCATTTTTCTCGACTGTGTCGGAATGGACTCAAATTTGACAGGTATATCGAGAACAAAAACAGCGCCGGGTATATTTTCGTCATTTTTCGCGACCGTGTCGGAATTGGCTAAAATTTGACTTGTTGATCGGAAACAAAAATCGCGCCGGGGGCAATTTTGTCATTTTTCTCGACTGTGTCGGAATGGGCTCAAATTTGACAGTTTGATCGGAAACAAAAATCGCGCCGGGGGTAATTTCGTCATTTTTCTCGACTGTGTTGGAATTTGCTGAAAATTAGCAGATTGATCGGAAATAAAAATCGCACCGGCGGCAATTTCGTCATTTTTCTCGACTGTGTCGGAATGGGCTCAAATTTGACAGGTTGATCGGGAACAAAAACAGCGCCGGGGGTAATTTCGTCATTTTTCTCGAATATGTCGGAATTAGCTGAAATTTGGCCGTTTGATCGAAAATAAAATTCGCGCCGACGGCAATTTCGTCATTTTTCTCGACTGTGTCGGAATGGGCTCAAATTTGACAGGTTGGTCGGGAACAAAAATAGCGCCGGGTGTAATTTCGTCATTTTTCGCGACTGTGTCGAAATTGGTTATATTTGACTGGTTGATCGGAAACAAAAACCGCGCCGACGGTAATTTCGTCATTTTTCTCGACTGTGTCGGAATTGGCTTAATTTTTTTCAGTTTGATCGGAAATAAAAATCGTGCCTGCGGCAATTTCGTCATTTTTCTCGACTGTGTCGGAATGGGCTCAAATTTGACAGGTTCATCGGAAACAAAAATCACGCTGGGTGCAATTTCGTCATTTTCTCAACTTCGTCGAAATTGGCTGAAATTTGGCCGTTTGCTCGGAAATAAAAATCGCGCCGGCGGTAATTTCGTCATTTTTCTCGACTGTGTCGGAATGGGCTCAAATTTGACAGGTTGATCGAGAACAAAAATCGCGCCGGGTGTTATTTCGTCATTTTTCGCGACTGTGTCGGAATTGGCTAAATTTTAACAGGTTTATCGGAAACAAAAATCGCGCCGGGGGCAATTTCGTCATTTTTCTCGACTGCGTCGGAATTTGCTGAAATTTGGGAGTTTGATCGGAAATAAAAGTTGCGCAGGCGGCTATTTCGTCATTTTTCTCGACTGTGTCGGAATGGGCTAAAATTTGACAGGTTTATCGGGAACAAAAATCGCGTCGGGGGCAATTTCGTAATTTTTCTCGACTGTGTCGGAATTGGCTGAAATTTGGCAGTTTGATCTGAAATAAAAATCGCACCGTGGGCAATTTCGTCATTTTTCTCGACTGTGTCGAAATGGGCTCAAATTCGACAAGTTGATCAGGAACAAAAATTGCGCCGGGTGTAATTTCGTCATTTCTCGCGACTGTGTTGGAATTGGTTAAATTTGACTGGTTGATCGGAAACAAAAATCGTGCCGAGGGTAATTTCGCCATTTTTCTTGACTGTGTCTGAATTGGCTGAAATTTTTCAGTTTGATTGGAAATAAAAATCGCGCCGGCGGCAATTTCGTCATTTTTCTCGATTGTGTCGGAATGGGCTCAAATTTGACAGGTTGATCGGGAACAAAAACCGCGCCGGGTGTAATTTCGTCATTTTTCGCGACTGTGTCTGAATTGGCTAAAATTTGACTGGTTGATCGGAAACAAAAACTGCGCCGGGGGAAATTTCGTCATTTTTCTTGACTATGTCGGAATTGGCTGAAATTTGGCAGTTTGATCGGAAATTAAAATCGCGTCGGCGGCAATTTCGTCATTTTTCTGGACTGTGTCGGAATGGGCTCAAATTTGACAGGTTTATCGGGAAACAAAATCGCGTCGGGTGTAATTTCGTCATTTTTGGCTACTGTGTTGGAATCGGCTGAAATTTGGCATTTGATCTAAAATAAAAATCGAGCCGGGGGCAATTTCGTCATTTTTCTCGACTGTGTCGGAATTGGCTGAAATTTGGCAGTTTGATCGGAAATAAAAATAGCGCCGGCGGCGATTTCGTCATTTTTCTCGACTGTGTCGGAATGGGCTCAAATTTGACAGGTTGATCGGGAACAAAAACAGCGCCGGGTGTAATTTCGTTATTTTTCGCGACTGTGTCGGAATAGGCTCAAATTTGACAGTTTGATCGGAAACAAAAATCGCGCCGAGGGCAATGTCGTCATATTTCTCGACTGTGTCGGAATTGGCTGAAATTTGGCAGTTTGATCGGAAATAAAAATAGCGCCGGCGGCGATTTCGTCATTTTTCTCGACTGTGTCGGAATGGGCTCAAATTTGACAGGTTGATCGGGAACAAAAACAGCGCCGGGTGTAATTTCGTTATTTTTCGCGACTGTGTCGGAATAGGCTCAAATTTGACAGTTTGATCGGAAACAAAAATCGCGCCGAGGGCAATGTCGTCATATTTCTCGACTGTGTCGGAATTGGCTGAAATTTGGCAGTTTGATCGGAAATAAAAATAGCACCGGCGGCGATTTCGTCATTTTTCTCGACTGTGTCGGAATGGGCTTAAATTTGATAGGTTGATCGGGAACAAAAATCGCGCGCGGGGGCAATTTCGTCATTTTTCTTGACTGTGTCGGAATTGGCTGAAATTTGGCCGTTTGATCGAAAATAAAAATCGCGCCGTCGGCAATTTCGTCATTTTTCTCTACTGTGTCGGAATTGGCTCAAATTTGACAGGTTGATCGGGAACAAAAATAGCGCCGGGTG
>NW_019262807.1:21279-21857 GCF_002742605.1 Olea europaea var. sylvestris | reverse complement strand
AATACTTAAGATATAACTTGTATCTATGCAAATGAATGTTATTATATGAGATTTATAAGGATATAAATGGCCTTCTAATAGCCTGGAATCTGATTGGTGACATGCTAATAAAATGGAAACCGAAAACTGTCACAATGAAAACTGTCTGATTTTAGTGTTGTGGAAATGGACTACTTTGAGGCTCAAAACACTTTACTTGTCATGATTTTAGAGCATGATTACCTTCACATACATGTTATAGAAATGTGTTAAAAATTTTGGAGTCATTGGATCTAGATAAGGGGGTGAAAAAGGGTTGGTTGGACAGTAAGGGAAATCTGAAAACAGATTCTGTCCAATTGTGTGTTTAGTATGATTTCAACCTTTACATGTACATTAATCATCTCTTGGGCCTAGAAAATAGATTCTAAGGAGTTCTAGGTTTTCGACAACAATTGGATGATGATGTTGATGTTCATAATTGGACTCGAAAAACAGCGAGATTTTTGGGATAGATTTGTAATGCCATCGGTAACTTGAAATGATGATTCTGTCTAAACTATTTTTGTGAGGATGGATGTATTTTGGGATTTTGTGTG
>NW_019262807.1:8427-13353 GCF_002742605.1 Olea europaea var. sylvestris | reverse complement strand
GGGAAGTGTGAGGAGAGAGAAGGAGATGGAGAGAGAATAAATTGATTATAGTTGATAGAGAGAGAAGGATATGGAGAGAGAGAAATTTGATTATAGTTGATAGAGAGAGAAGGATATGGAGAGAGAGAAATTTGATTATAATTGATAGAGAGAGAAGACTGATTGGAATGAAATTCGGGTGTAATTGGTATTTAATTTAAAGATGAAAGTCTGATTTTTGAACTATTAAACTACTCATATGATTTTTGAACCATAGTTTTTAACTCTATGGTTTTATGTAATTACCACTTTGTCCAATACTCAAAGTGTCCGTAGTGGCAAAAACATGGTCCAATTGAAGCCCAAACAGAAGACTCTTCTTTTCTGCTTCTCTACTACGAAAAAAGGGACCTATAAAAGAGGATAGAGGCATCGTCAAGGATTTTGACTCTTTATTTAGGCCTATTTAAGGCCTGTTTAATTCTATGTCATGAGCCCATTTTTATTAATTTGATGTTATATGAGTGTAAAAATATTTATGGGAAGTTAAATAATAAATATTAAAAATACTCTTTTATTTGATATAAAATTTTAATATGATACATATCAATATATAATTTTTCTTTTGTTAATTATATTATTTTCGGTTCGACCATTTTACCCTTGACCCTCTTACTTTCTCATGTCAATGCCCGGGTCGGTTTTCAAAACATTGTGATTGAATCTTTCCATGGGCATTAAGACGATCCTTGTTTTCCCATTAAGAGAAATATCTTGAAATAAAAATGGGTGGTAGTAGCTAAAGTGACACACTTATTGTTATTTATTTGATTTTCAATATAAAAATATATATTAAAATGCATCAGCGCCGTACTTTTGAGTCATTACATATTATATCTTGTCCAAAGGTGTTATATGTAATGTTTTGGAGAATAACACAAGACAGTTAATCAAGTTTAATTTGGTCCAGAAATCTTTTTTTGCCCAAAGGTGTTGATATTTAGAAAATCAATGTGATTTTGTTAACTAGTTTCATAATATGTTTTAAGAGTACTTTACAGCATGTCGTATTTGGGTTGACTTTATAATAATGTATCTAGGCTCTTGCCATAATAAGATTCATATGGTTTTGATTTTAATACGGATTATCTAATTGATAGCCCATGTTAATTAGGGATATTTTATCATCTATTGACTGCATGCTTTATGTTTGGATGATATTAAATACAATATTTTATGCTTTCACAATTTATAATGTCTCATTGCTTTCAAATCAATTGTCTGCTATTAAAACCTTGATTGGGAATAATTATGCGAGATGGAAACGAGACGTAGAAATAGCACTTGGTCTCTTGGAATTGGATTTTGCAATGAAAAAGGCTTTCGAAACCCACAGATAAGAGCACTCTTGAATATGTGGCTGAGTATGAAAAATGGGAAAGGCCCCACATTATTAAACGATCTATATCTGATTCCATTATGGGTGCTGTCTCAGACAATGAAAATACCAAAAGTTTTATGGATGCCATAGGAGAGAAAATTGTTGAGTCTGATAAAGTTGAAACTAAATATCTAATGGACAAATTGATGAATAGCACATTATGAAGATGATAAATATCTTATCTAAGCAAAAGGCTCTTGACATTTCCATTATGGAGCCTTTCTAGTCTATCATGTTTTAAATAACCTTCCTAGCAAGTTTAACCCGCTTAAGGTTGCTTAAAATGCTCAGCGGGATGAATGGGATTTGAATGACCTTATTGTAGTATGTGCCCAAGAAGAGTATATGATGCGGTGTGAAACTATTGAAACTATACAATTAGCTTTTCAAACACCATAGAACTAGGGGCCTTCTCATAACCATAAGTCTAAGTTTCGTAAGTGCATTAAATCACACAGCAATGTACAAAATAAAAATCCCATTCTCTCAAGCTACTCTATACCGTATCGTATGAGACTCGATCACAAAGCAGGGCATCAAACTTCTGGTGGTCCCAAAGGAAATATAAAACAAAATGATCAATGGAAGTTCTGTAAAAAGAAAAGGTCTCTAATTTGTGAATTATCCTCTATGTTGTGGCATAAGTGGTTGGGTCACATTTTAAGGGATAGAATGAAAAGATTTGTAAAAGTTGAGATACTTCCCTCTCTAGACTTCTCTAATTTTGACATCTATGTGGATTATATGAAAGGAAAGCTAACTAAGTCTACAAGAAAAGGTTCCACCAGGAGCAATGGTATTTTGGACTTGATACATACTGATATTAGTGAAACTTTACCTTCCATCATATATGGGAACAAGTACTTGATAACTTTTATTGGCGATTTCTTATGATATCGATAAGTTTACCTGATTAATGATAAATCTCATGCACTTGAGAAATGCAAGATTTTCAAAATGGAAGTAGAAAAACAATCTGTAAAAAAAAGTATCAAAGTTGTAAGATTTGACTGTGATGGTGAGTACTATGGCAAATATAGCGAGTCTGGTCAAAACATGGGTAATTTTGTAAAGTTTTTACAGGGATGTGAAATAGTGCCTCAATACACCATGCCAAGGACACTTGAGCAAAATGACGTTTCTGAAAGACGTAATCGAACTATAAAAGATATGGTCAGGAGTATGATGAGTAGAACAAATTTACCAAAATATCTATAGGGTGAAGTCTCGAAAACTGTTATGTATATTTTGAACATATTTCTAGGTAAAGTTGTTGAAAAGACTCATTTTGAATTATGGACAGGATCTAAGCAAAGTTTGGCTCATTTTGATGTTTGGGGATGTCCAACTGAGGTTAGGATTTATAATCCATTTGAAAAGAAATTACACTCGAAATCCACTCCTGGTTACTTTATTGGGTACCTAGATAGATCAAAAGGATATAAGTTCTACTGTCCAAATCGTGGCATAGAATTGTTGCAGCACTAAGGTGGTTGGTGTGGTAAGGCAAGCAGCTTCTCTTTTCATCTATTACTGTTAAATTTTTGGATAATGATTTTGGTGATAGTGAGAGTTCTACATTGAGAGAAATTTTTGTTGAACCAAATCAAGTTGTTATTTTAGTTTCTGTTATACAGAAAAGAGTTGGTTCTTGACTAGCTGAAGTTGTTAATGAAGAACTGAAGAACCAAGAGAAACTTTCAATTCATTCTCCAACAATGATTGGGTTAGTTTCTAAGTCACAAATTAGAAGATCACAAAGGGAAAGGAGATCTGCATTGTCCACTGATTACTTTACCTATTATTGGAGAGTACTTTTAATAATGGGCATATTGTTGATCCTGTTACTTATAGAAAAGTATTGACAAATTCTAAGTCAGATGAATAGATAAATGCTATGGAAGATGAAATATATTCGACGGAACAGAATAAAATTTGGAAACTTGTTGAACCCCCTCCCAGATGCTAAAGCTATGGATAACAAGTGGATCTTCAAAAGAAAATTTGCTTCGAAAGGAAATGTTGAATGAAAGAAGGTAAGATTGGTTGTGAAAGTGTTTTCTCAGCGAGAGGAAATTGACTACAGTAAAACATTCTCACCTATTCCATCCAAAGATTCTTTTCAAATTATCATTGCACTTATGACACACTATAATTTGGAATTCATCAGATGGATGTTACGATAGCCTTTATAAATGGAGATCTTTCTGAAAAGGTTTACATAAGATAGCCTGAAGGTTTTGTTGTGAAGAGAAAAGAAATTTTGGTATGTAAGCTAAACAAATCCTTATATAGCCTCAAGCAAGAATCACAAAAGTGGTATTTAAAGCTTTACAAGCTTGCGACTTCTCTTGGTTTTGCTGAAAATACAGTTAATCAATGCATTTATCTCAAAAATAGTGGAAATTTTTTTATTTTTCTTGTCCTGTATGTTGATGATATTTTACTTGCTAGCATTAAGTTGGGGTTGCTTCATGATCGAGCCACTGCCTATGAGTCGCCAGCTCATTCTTCAATAGGCACGCGATCAGAGACCTGGCTCCACCCACGGCTAGGGAGCTTGAGGTTTTATATTCTATTTCACTTCCCGTTGGGGCTCTTTTCACCCTTCTCTCACAGTATTATTTCGCTATCGGTCACTCAAAAGTATTTATCCTTGCAAGGTGGTCCTTGCTGATTCACACGAGATTCAACATGTCCCTTGTTACTCGAGAAAGATTTCCCATTCCTTAGCCGAAAAGATGCATGGCCATGAAAGAGAAAGTGGAGTCTTCATTAATCATTTGATATAGTATTCAATATATAAGTTTATCCTTCATCCTTTCTAGAGTTTCGATGGAATCTGCTAATTTTGAGATGAAAGATCTTGGAAAAGATTCTTATGTGCTTAGCATTGAAATACATCATGGTAGAAATCGTAGCTTGTTGGGACTTTCTCAAAAGGCTTATATATGACGTGTTCTAGAAAGGTTCAACATGCAAAACTGTGTACCTGGAGATGTACCCATCATAAAAGGAAATAAGTTTAACAAAGCTCAATGTCTAAGAAATGAGCTAGAAAGGGAATCTATGAAGATACTATATGCTAGTACTATGGGGAGTTTGATGTATGCTCAAGTTTACACTAGACTGGATATAGCATATGCAATCAATGTTGTTAGTAGATTTCAGTCGAATCCAGAGCAATAGCAATGAAAAGTAGCTAAGAAAGTTATGAGATATTTGAAGAAAACTGAAGGTTATATGCTTGCATTCCAACGTTCAAATCACCTTGAAGTGGTAGGCTACTTAGATTCTAATTTTTCTGGATGTCAAGATAATTTGAAATGAACCTCAGGTTATATATTCATGTTAGCTAGTTGTCCTATCTCTTGGAAAAGTATTAAACAGACTCTAGTAGCATCTTCTACTATGTAGGCTGAATTTGTGGTATGTTATGGGGCTACTGATGCAAAACCCGTAGCAGCGTTGACTACGAAACCCACAACTAGATTGTTCCAAAAACT
>NW_019262807.1:0-2350 GCF_002742605.1 Olea europaea var. sylvestris | reverse complement strand
TTTTTTCTATTCGTATGTACGTATGTGGCATGATTGTGTGGGTGTCCGTGCTAATGTAATCTATTGGAAAATGTGGCTCGTTGAATCGCTTTTGTCATAATTTTGAGTAGGACATGTTTGATCAATTTGGAAAATCAAAGTAGATTCGTATTCTCCTCCGTGAGAGCAACGAAATCATATATTTATTGCCAAATATGATTCTTGGGTGAATGAGAAATTAAAACTCAAAGTTAAAGCATTGGAAGATTATTTTGTCCTGAAGGAAAAACTATGTGTAGTTTGTTCCACCTAGGAAAATGATCAAAGCAATGTACACTTTATACATGATTACATTTTGGAATGTTGCAATCATGTGTAGCGTATAGGCTCTTTTCACGTGTGTGCGCAAGAGGGTGCAAATCAATGACCGAATCAAAACTTCAGACCTTGAAATTGTTTTCGGGCATGACCTATTTACATGAATGTGGGACTGAACGGAGCAAAAATTGGTCTATTAGGAGTGTCCACTTTTCTTTTTTTTTTTTTATTTCCTATAAATTCTTTTTTCTTTCCAACTATCCCTTCAACTCTTAAAATCGAAATATAATGGTGGGTTAATGGTGATGTTAATTGTGTAACACCCATAACTGCTTATTGTAAAGTCGCTCATTATGGAGCCATTATCACTCATGTTGGAGCCTATGTATAAAGCCGATTTTTCCAATGTTGGAAGACCATGAATTCTTTCTCTTCCTTGTCCACATAATATTTTTAATATTCTATCTGCAAATTATTCTATTTTCTATCGATGCCTTGGTGGTCATCGTCATATATAAATTAGTTCATCGAAGTAGCATTTGAGTGCTGAGGCTCAATTGGGTTTTCATTGTATCTTAGAAAACAGACTTCCAAACAAACTTCAAGCACTTATGATGAGGGAGGGAATTAGTTTTAAGGACACTGTGTAATACACAGCCCTGATTTGCAAATTTTTGTTCTTTTTTAGCCACCGTTATTTTCTGCAGTTTTGTTTCCTGTTTGTGGTTTTCTAAAATAATAAAATATTATCATCGCTGCAGTTTCTTCTGTCCAGTTTACTTCGTATTGTATTTTGCAATACTATTTGGTCAACATAATCTTTATTCTTTGATCTGGACTTGTGTATTTTGTGGCCTTTATGTTCAATTTTGTAACTTACCTTGGACGTTGGTTGTTGCTTGAAGTATCAATGTTGACGCCAGTTTTATATGTTTCGCAACCCTTCAATACTATCCAAAAAATGTGCAGAGTAGAAAGATAAAAACTTTAGTTTGTGATGTGTTAGATATTTTGTCTATTGAAATTAGATTAGTAGAAATAAATATCAATCTTATTCTGGCTATGCTTCAACGCCAATTTTTCTCCACTCAATGGTGAAATGATCAAGTGGAGTTCTTAAGAAAATCTATGGAAAGTTGCTTCAATTTCTCTATTCTCTGACTATTATGTTGGCATGAGTTGTCCTTGAGCTATTGAAGGGAAGATCACAGGCAAGAATCATGTACTACAATCCCCCAATTATAGGGTCAACATATCCATAGTTGTAGCCTCAATTTTTGCAGTCCCTATATAGCCTAGCTTTGTATATATAAATACACCAATATTGTAATAATTATATATGAATAAATATACAAGTTTATTTCATACCAACATGGTATCAGAGCATGGCTTTGATTCTTTCTGTGTTTGAAGCTTCTCTTTGACGATTTAACATCTTTTACTCTCAGTCACTCACTCGATCTTCTCCCAAAGCCAATCATATAGCTTGGCAGAACCGGCAATGGATCTGGAGAAGGACAATTGCTGTCTCTCTATTCGGTAATTAAACCGTGGATCTGCAACACCTTTTTCTTGAAGTCTTTAAACCTGATATCAAGTGATCTTCAGGCTCCATAACTCGGCTAAGATCATTTAGATGATTTTCTTCCCAAATTGGAGTTGTATTTTCTTGAAATTACCCAGGATCGTGGCGATATTTTGTAGGTGATCTGCACTTCTGCTCAGATTTCTGTGGAATCCTACTGTCGTCGATCTTCCCTTTTTTGTTGGTGTTGTGAATTTGTATGTTGATCTTCCCTTTTTGGTAGGCGATCTGCACTAGTTGACACTCTTGGTGTCGTGAAAATTCAGTTGCACGACTCTCTTGAGATAAAGAGGTTGTGTGATTTTTCTTGTTTTCTGGACCTGATTTATTGTTGGGCTGGTTTTGGGCCGTAAGAACCTGAATCCTTTTTTGGCTTGAATTATTTTTACGGTATTTTCCTTACTGCATTATTACCTTTACCTATTTTTTGGGACATTTATTGGAAAATGACCGAGTTCAAGAGATCTA
>NW_019262806.1:1185-21882 GCF_002742605.1 Olea europaea var. sylvestris | reverse complement strand
AGCTCAAATTTGACAGGTTGATCGGGAAAAAAAATCGCGCCGGGGGCAATTTCGTCATTTTTCTCGACTGTGTCGGAATTGCCAAAAATTTAACAGGTTGATCGGGAACATAAACCGGGCCAGGGGCAATTTCGTCATTTTTCGCGACTGTGTCTGAATTGGCTAAAATTTGACAGGTTGATCGGAAACAAAAACCGCGCGGGGGCAATTTCGTCATTTTTTGCGACTGTGCCGGAATTGGCTAAAATTTTACAGGTTGATCGGGAACAAAAACCGCGACGCGGGCAATTTCGTCATTTTTCTCGACTGTGTCGGAATTAGCTAAAATTTGACGGGTTGACCGGAAACAAAAATCGCGCCGTGGGCAATTTCGTCATTTTTCGCGACTGCGTCAGAATTGGCTCAAATTTGATAGGTTGATATGAACAAAAACCGCGTCGGGGGCAATTTCGTCATTTTTCTCGACTGTGTCGGAATTGGCTAAAATTTGACAGGTTGATCGGAAACAAATACCGCGCTGGGGGCAATTTCGTCATTTTTCTCGACTGTGTCGGAATTGTCTAAAATTTGACAGGTTCATCGGGAACAAAAATCGCGCCGGGGGCAATTTTGTCATTTTTCTCGACTGTGTCGGAATTGGCTCAAATTTGACAGGTTGATCGGGAACAAAAACCTTGCCGGGGGCAATTTCGTCATTTTTCTCGACTGTGTCGGAATTGTCTAAAATTTGACAGGTTGATCGGAAACAAATACCGCGCTGGGGGCAATTTCGTCATTTTTCTCGACTGTGTCGGAATTGTCTAAAATTTGACAGGTTCATCGGGAACAAAAATCGCGCCGGGGGCAATTTCGTCATTTTTCTAGAATGCGTCAGAATTGGCTCAAATTTGATAGGTTGATCGGAACAAAAACCGCGTCGGGGGCAATTTCGTCATTTTTCGCGACAGTGTCGGAATTTGCTAAAATTTGACAGGTTGATCGGAAACAAATACCGCGCTGGGGGGTAATTTCGTCATTTTTCTCGACTGTGTCGGAATTGTCTAAAATTTGACAGGTTCATCGGGAACAGAAATCGCGCCGGGGGCAATTTCGTCATTTTTCGAGAATGCGTCGGAATTGGCTCAAATTTGATAGGTTGATCGGAACAAAAACCGCGTCGGGGGCAATTTCGTCATTTTTCTCGACTGTGTAGGAATTGGCTAAAATTTGACAGGTTGATTGGAAACAAATACCGCGCTGGGGGCAATTTCGTCATTTTTCTCGACTGTGTCGGAATTGTCTAAAATTTGACAGGTTCATCAGGAAAAAAAATCGCGCCGGGGGCAATTTCGTCATTTTTCGCGATTGTGTCGGAATTGCCTAAAATTTGACTGGTGATCGGAAACAAAAACCGCGCATGGGGCAATTTCGTCATTTTTCGAGACTGCGTCGGAATTGGCTCAAATTTGACAGGTTGATCGGGAACAAAAACCGCGCCGAGGGCAATTTCGTCATTTTTCTCGACTGTGTCGGAATTGGCTAAAATTTGACAGGTTTATCGGAAACAGAAACCGCGCCGGGGGCAATTTCGTCATTTTTCTCGACTGTGTCGGAATTGTCTAAAATTTGACAGGTTCATCGGGAACAAAAATCGCGCCGGGGGTTATTTCGCCATTTTTCGCAATTGTGCCGGAATTGGTTAAAATTTGACTGGTTGATCGGGAACAATAACCGCGCCGGAGGCAATTTGTCATTTTCCTCGACTGTGTCGGAATTAGCTAAAATTTGACAGGTTGACCGGAAACAAAAACCGCGCCGGGGGCAATTTCGTCATTTTTTACGACTGTGCCGAAATTGGCTAAAATTTTACAGGTTGATCGGAAACAAAAACCGCGACGCGGGCAATTTCGTCATTTTTCTCGACTGTGTCGGAATTAGCTAAAATTTGACAGGTTGACCGGAAACAAAAATCGCGCCGGGGGCAATTTCGTCATTTTTCGAGAATGCGTCGGAATTGGCTCAAATTTGATAGGTTGATCGGAACAAAAACCGCGTCGGGGGCAATTTCGTCATTTTTCGCGACAGTGTCGGAATTGGCTAAAATTTGACAGGTTGATCGGAAACAAATACCGCGCTGGGGGCAATTTCGTCATTTTTCTCGACTGTGTCGGAATTGGCTAAAATTTTACAGGTTCATCGGGAACAAAAATCGCGCCGGGGGCAATTTTTTCATTTTTCTCGACTGTGTCGGAATTGGCTCAAATTTGACCGGTTGATCGGGAACAAAAATCTCGCCGGGGGTAATTTCGTCATTTTTCTCGACTGTGTCGGAATTGCCTAAAATTTGACAGGTTGATCGGGGACATAAACCGCGCCGGGGGCAATTTCGTCATTTTTCTCGACTGTGTCGGAATTGGCTAAAATTTGACAGGTTGATCGGAAACAAAAACCGCGCCGGGGGCAATTTCGTCATTTTTTGAGACTGCCTCGGAATTGGCACAAATTTGACAGGTTGATCGGGAACAAAAATCGCGCCGGGGGCAATTTCGTCATTTTTCTCGACTGTGTCGGAATTGGCTAAAATTTGACAGGTTTATCGGAAACAAAAACCGCGCCGGGGGCAATTTCGTCATTTTTCGAGACTGCGTCGTAATTGGCTCAAATTTGACAGGTTGATCGGGAACAAGAATCGCGCCGGGGGCAATTTCGTCATTTTTCTCGACTGTGTCGGAATTGCCTAAAATTTGACAGGTTGATCGGGAACATAAACAGCGCCGGGGGCAATTTCGTCATTTTTCGCGACTGTGTCGGAATTGGCTAAAATTTGACAGGTTGATCGGAAACAAAAACTGCGCCGGGGGCAATTTCGTCATTTTTCGAGACTGCGTCGGAATTGGCTCAAATTTGACAGGTTGATCGGGAACAAAAACCGCGCCGGGGGCAATTTCGTCATTTTTCTCGACTGTGTCGGAATTGGAAAAAATTTGACAGGTTTATCGGAAACAGAAATCGCTCCGGGGGCAATTTCGTCATTTTTCTCTACTGTGTCGAAATTGGCTAAAATTTGACAGGATGATTGGGAACAAAAAATCACGCCAGGGGCAATTTCGTAATTTTTCGCGAATGTGTCGGAATTGGCAAAAATTTGACAGGTTGATCGGAAACAAAAACCGCGCCGGGGGTAATTTCGTCATTTTTCGCGACTTTGTCGGAATTGGCTAAAATTTGACAGGTTGATCGGAAACAAAAACCGCGCCGGGAGCAATTTCGTCATTTTTCTCGACTGTGTCGGAATTGTCTAAAATTTGACAGGTTGATCGGGAAACAAAACTCGCGCCGTGGGCAATTTCGTCATTTTTCTCGACTGTGTCGGAATTTGCTGTAATTTGACAGGTTGATCGGGAACAAAAACCACGCCGGAGGAGATTTCGTCATTTTTCTTGACTGTGTCGGAATTGTCTAAAATTTGACAGACTGATCGGGAACAAAAATCGCGCCGGGGGCAATTTCGTCATTTTTCGCGACTGTGTCGGAATTGGCTAAAATTTGACAGGTTGATCGGGAACAAAAACCGCGACAGGGGCAATTTCTTCATTTTTCTCGACTGTGTCGTTGACAGGTTGACCGGGAACAAAAGCCGCGACGGAGGAAATTTCGTCATTTTTCTCAACTGTATCGGATTTAGCTAAAATTTGACAGGCTGACCGGAAAAAAATCGTGCCGGGGGCCATTTCGTCATTTTTCTCGACTGCGTCGTAATTGGAGAAAATTTGACTGGTTGATCGGGAACAAAAATCGCGCCAGCGGCAATTTCGTCATTTTTCGCGATTGTGCCGGAATTGACTAAAATTTGACAGGTTGATCGGGAACATAAACCGCGCCGGGGGCAATTTCGTCATTTTTCTCGACTCTGTCAGAATTGGCTCAAATTTGACAAGTTGATCGGGAACAAAAATCGCGCCGGGGGCAATTTCGTCATTTTTCTCGACAGTGTCGGAATTGGATAAAATTTGACAGGTTGATCGGAAACAAAAACCGCGCCGGGGCAATTTCGTCATTTTTCGCGAATGCGTCGGAATTGGCTCAAATTTGACAGGTTGATCGGGAACAAAAATCGCGCCGGGGGCAATTTCGTCATTTTTCTCGACCGTGTCGGAATTGGCTAAAATTTGACAGGTTTATCGGAAACAGAAACCGCGCCGGGGGCAATTTCGTCATTTTTCTAGACTGTGTCGAAATTGGCTAAAATTTGACAGGTTGATCGGAAACAAAAATCGCGCCGGGGGAAATTTCGTCATTTTTCTCGACTGTGTCGGAATTGTCTACAATTTGACAGACTGATCGGGAACAAAAATCGCGCCGGGGGCAATTTCGTCATATTTCGCGACTGTGTCGGAATTGGCTAAAATTTGACAGGTTGATCGGGAACAAAAACCGCGACAGGGGCAATTTCGTCATTTTTCTCGACTTTGTCGTTGACAGGTTGACCGGGAACAAAAACCGCGACGGAGGAAATTTCGTCATTTTTCTCGACTGTGTCGAATTTAGCTAAAATTTGACAGGTTGACCGGAAACAAAAACCGCGCCGGGGGCAATTTCGTCATTTTTCTCGACTGTGTCGTAATTGGCAAAAATTTGACTGGTTGATCGGGAACAAAAATCTCGCCAGGGGCAATTTCATCATTTTTCGCGATTGTGCCGGAATTGGATAAAATTTGACAGGTTGATCGGGAACAAAAATCACGCCGAGGGCAATTTGTCATTTTCCTCGACTGTGTCGCAATTAGCTAAAATTTGACAGGTTGACCGTAAACAAAAACTGCGCCGGGGGTAATTTCATTTTTCGCGACTGCGTCGGAATTAGCTCAAATTTGACGGGTTGATCGGGAACAAAAATCGCGCCGGGGGCAATTTCTACATTTTTCTCGACTGTGTCGGAATTGCCTAAAATTTGACAGGTTGATCGGGAACAAAATCCGCGACGGGAGCAATTTCGTCATTTTTCGAGACTATGTCGGAATTGCTAAAATTTGATAGGTTGATCGGGAACAAAAACCGGGCCGGGGGCAATTTCGTCATTTTTCGCGATTGTGCCGGAATTGGCTAAAATTTTACAGGTTGGTCGGGAACAAAAACCACGACGGGGGCAATTTCTTCATTTTTCTCGACTGTGTCGCAATTAGCTAAAATTTGACAGGTTGACCGGAAACAAAAACCGCGCCGGGGGCAATTTCGTCATTTTTCGAGAATGCGTCGGAATTGGCTCAAATTTGACAGATTGATCGGGAACAAAAACCGGGCCGGGGGCAATTTCGTCATTTTTCTCGACTATGTCGGAATTGGCTAAAATTTGACAGGTTTATCGGAAACAGAAACCGCGTCGGGAGCAATTTCGTCATTTTTCCCGACAGTGTCGAAATTGGCTAAAATTTGACAGGTTGATCGGAAACAAAAACAGCGCCGGGGGCAATTTCGTCATTTTTCGCTACTTTGTCGGAATTGGCTAAAATTCGACAGGTTGATCGGAAACAAAAATCGCACCGGGGGCAATTTCGTCATTTTTCTCGACTGTGTCGGAATTGTCTAAAATTTGACAGGTTGATCGGGAACAAAAACCACGCCGGGGGCAATTTCGTCATTTTTCTCGACTGTGTCGGAATTGTCTAAAATTTGACAGGTTGATCGGGAACAAAAATCGCGCCGCGGGCAATTTCGTCATTTTTCTCGACTGTGTCGAAATTTGCTGAAATTTGACAGGTTGATCGGGAACAAAAACCACGCCGGGGGCAATTTCGTCATTTTTCTCGACTGTGCCGGAATTGGCTAAAATTTTACAGGTTGGTCGGGAACAAAAACCACGACGGGGGCAATTTCTTCATTTTTCTCGACTGTGTCGAAATTTGCTAAAATTTGACAGGTTGATCGAAAACAAAAATCGCGCCAGGGGCAATTTCGTCATTTTTCGAGAATGCGTCGGAATTGGCTAAAATTTGACAGGTTGATCGGGAACAAAAACCGCGCCGGGGGCAATTTCGTCATTTTTCTCGACTGTGTTGGGATTGGCAAAATTTGACAGGTTCATCGGAAACAAATACCGCGCCGGGGGCAATTTAGTCATTTTTCTCGACTGTGTCGGAATTTTCTAAAATTTGACAGGTTGATCGGGGACAAAAATCGCGACGGGGGCAATTTCGTCATTTTTCTCGACAGTGTCGGAATTAGCTAAAATTTGACAGGTTGACCGGAAACAAAAATCGGGCCGGGGCCAATTTCGTCAGTTTTCGAGAATGCGTCGGAATTGGCTTAAATTTGACGGGTTGATCAGGAACAAAAATCGCGCCGGGGGCAATTTCGTCATTTTTCTCGACTCTGTCGGAATTGGCTCAAATTTGACAGGTTGATCGGGAACAAAAATCGCGCCGGGGGCAATTTCGTCATTTTTCGCGACTGTGTCGGAATTGGATAAAATTTGACTTGTTGATCGGAAACAAAGACCGCGCCGGGGGCAATTTCGTCATTTTTCTCGACTGTGTCGGAATTGTCTAAAATTTGACAGACTGATCGGGAACAAAAATCGCGCCGGGGGCAATTTCGTCATATTTCGCGACTGTGCCGGAATTGGCTAAAATTTGACAGGTAGATCGGGAACAAAAACCGCGACAGGGGCAATTTCGTCATTTTTCTCGACTGTGTCGTTGACAGGTTGACCGGGAACAAAAACCGCGACGGAGGAAATTTCGTCATTTTTCTCGACTGTGTCGAATTTAGCTAAAATTTGACAGGTTGACCGGAAACAAAAACCGCGCCGGGGGCAAAATTTCGTCATTTTTCGCGATTGTGCCGGAATTGACTAAAATTTGACAGGTTGATCGGGAACAAAAATCACGCCGAGGGCAATTTGTCATTTTTCTCGACTGTGTCGCAATTAGCAAAAATTTGACAGGTTGACCGGAAACAAAAACTGCTCCGGGGGCAATTTCGTCATTTTTCGCGACTGCGTCAGAATTAGCTCAAATTTGACAGGTTGATCGTGAACAAAAATCGCGTCCGGGGCAATTTCGTCATTTTTCTCGACTGTGTCGGAATTGCCTAAAATTTGACAGGTTGATCGGGAACAAAAACCGCGCCGGGGGCAATTTCGTCATTTTTCTCGACTGTGTCGGAATTGCCTAAAATTTGACAGGTTGATCGGGAACAAAAACCGCGCCGGGGGCAATTTCGTCATTCTTCGCGACTATGTCGGAATTGGCTAAAATTTGACAGGTTGATCGGAAACAAAAATCGCGCCGGGGGCAATTCCGTCATTTTTCGCGATTGTGCCGGAATTGGCTAAAATTTTACAGGTTGATCGGGAACAAAAACCGCGACGGGGGCAATTTCGTCATTTTTCCCGACTGTGTAGGAATTAGCAAAAATTTGACAGGTTGACCGGAAACAAAAATCGCGCTGGGGGCAATTTCGTCATTTTTCGAGAATGCGTCGGAATTGGCTCAAATTTGATAGGTTGATCGGGAACAAAAACCGCGCCGGGGGCAATTTCGTCATTTTTTGAGAATGCGTCGAAATTGGCTCAAATTTGATAGGTTGATCGGAACAAAAATCGCGCCGGCGGCAATTTCGTCATTTTTCTCGACTGCGTTGGAATTGCCTAAAATTTGACAGGTTGATCTGGAACATAAACCGCGCTGGGGGTAATTTCGTCATTTTTCGAGAATGCGTCGGAAGTGGCTCAAATTTGACAGGTTGATCAGGAAACAAAATCACGCCGGGGGCAATTTCGTCATTTTTCTCGACTCTGTCAGAATTGGCTCAAATTTGACAAGTTGATAGGGTACAAAAATCGCGCCGGGGGCAATTTCGTCATTTTTCTCGACTGTGTCGGAATTGCCTAAAATTTGACATGTTGATTGGGAACATAAACCGCGCCGGGGGCAATTTCGTCATTTTTCGCGACTGTGTCGGAATTGGCTAAAATTTGACAGGTTGATCGGAAACAAAAACCGCGCCGGGGGCAATTTCGTCATTTTTCGCGATTGTGCCGGAATTGGCTAAAATTTTACAGGTTGATCGAGAACAAGAACCGCGACGGGGGCAATTTCTTCATTTTTCTAGACTGCGTCGGAATTGGCTAAAATTTGACAGGTTGACCGGAAACAAAAATCGCGCCGGGGGCAATTTCGTCATTTTTCGAGAATGCGTCGGAATTGGCTCAAATTTGACAGATTGATCGGGAACAAAAACCGCGCCGGGGGCAATTTCGTCATTTTTCTCGACTATGTCGGAATTGGCTAAAATTTTACAGGTTTATCGGAAACAGAAACCGCGCCGGGGGCAATTTCGTCATTTTTCTCGACTGTGTTGGAATTGGCAAAATTTGACAGGTTCATCGGAAACAAATTCCGCGCCAGGGGCAATTTAGTCATTTTTCTCGACTGTGTCGGAATTTTCTAAAATTTGACAGGTTGATCGGGGACAAAAATCGCGACGGGGGCAATTTCGTCATTTTTCTCGACAGTGTCGGAATTAGCTAAAATTTGACAGGTTGACCGGAAACAAAAATCGGGCCGGGGCCAATTTCGTCAGTTTTCGAGAATGCGTCGGAATTGGCTCAAATTTGACAGGTTGATCAGGAACAAAAATCGCGCCGGGGGCAATTTCGTCATTTTTCGTGACTGCGTCGGAATTGGCTCAAATTTGACAGGTTGATCAGGAACAAAAATCGCGCCGGGGGCAATTTCGTCATTTTTCTCGACTCTGTCGGAATTGGCTCAAATTTGACAGGTTGATTGGGAACAAAAATCGCGCCGGGGGCAATTTCATCATTTTTCTCGACTGTGTCGGAATTGTCTAAAATTTGACAGACTGATCGGGAGCAAAAATCGCGCCGGGGGCAATTTCGTCATATTTCGCGACTGTGCCGGAATTGGCTAAAATTTGACAGGTTGATCGGGAACAAAAACCGCGACAGGGGCAATTTCGTCATTTTTCTCGACTGTGTCGTTGACAGGTTGACCGGGAACAAAAACCGCGACGGATGAAATTTCGTCATTTTTCTCGACTGTGTCGAATTTAGTTAAAATTTGACAGGTTGACCGGAAACAAAAACCGCGCCGGGGGCAATTTCGTCATTTTTCTCGACTGTGTCGTAATTGGCAAAAATTTGACTGGTTGATCGGGAACAAAAATCGCGCCAGGGGCAATTTCGTCATTTTTCGCGATTGTACCGGAATTTGCTAAAATTTGATAGGTTGATCGGGAACAAAAATCACGCCGAGGGCAATTTGTCATTTTTCTCGACTGTGTCGCAATTAGCTAAAATTCGACAGGTTGATCGGAAACAAAAACTGCGCCGGGGGTAATTTCATTTTTCGCGACTGCGTCGGAATCAGCTCAAATTTGACAGACTGATCGGGAACAAAAATCGCGCCGGGGGCAATTTCTACATTTTTCGCGACTGTGTCGGAATTGGCTAAAATTTGACAGGTTGATCGGAAACAAAAATCGCACCGGGGGCAATTTCGTCATTTTTCGCGACTGTGTCGGAATTGTCTAAAATTTGACAGGTTGATCTGGAACAAAAATCGCGCCGGGGGCAATTTCGTCATTTTTCGCGACTGTGCCGGATTTGGCCAAAATCTGACAGGTTGATCGGGGACAAAAATCGCGACGGGGGCAATTTCGTCATTTTTCTCGACAGTGTCGGAATTAGCTAAAATTTGACAGGTTGACCGGAAACAAAAACCGGGCCGGGGGCAATTTCATCATTTTTCGAGAATGCGTCGGAATTGGCTCAAATTTGACAGGTTGATCGGGAACAAAAACCGCGCCAGGGGCAATTTCGTCATTTTTCTCGACTGTGTCGGAATTGGCTAAAATTTGACAGGTTTATTGGAAACAGAAACCGCGCCGGGGGTAATTTCGTCATTTTTCTCGACAGTGTCGAAATTGGCTAAAATTTGACAGGTTGATCGGAAACAAAAACCGCGCCGGGGCAATTTCGTCATTTTTCTCGACTGTGTTGGAATTGTCTAAAATTTGATAGGTTGATCGGGAACAAAAATCGCGCCGTGGGCAATTTCGTCATTTTTCTCGACTGTGTCGGAATTTGCTGAAATTTGACAGGTTGATCGGGAACAAAAACCGCGCCGGGGGCAATTTCGTCATTTTTCTCGACTGTGTCGGAATTGGCTAAAATTTGACAGGTTGATCGGAAACAAAAACCGCGCCGGGGGAAATTTCGTCATTTTTCTCGACTGTGTCGGAATTGGCTAAAATTTGACAGACTGATCGGGAACAAAAATCGCGCCGGGGCAATTTCGTCATATTTTGCGACTGTGCCGGAATTGGCTAAAATTTTACAGGTTGATCGGGAACAAATACCTCGACGCGGGCAATTTCGTCATTTTTCTCGATCGTGTCAGAATTAGCTAAAATTTGACAGGTTGACCGGAAACAAAAACCGCGCCGGGGGCAATTTCGTCATTTTTCGAGAATGCGTCGGAATTGGCTCAAATTTGATAGGTTGATCGGGAACAAAAATCGCGTCGGGTGCAATTTCGTCATTTTTCTCGACAGTGTCGGAATTAGCTAAAATTTGACAGGTTGACCGGAAACAAAAATCGGGCCGGGGCCAATTTCGTCAGTTTTCGAGAATGCGTCGGAATTGGCTCAAATTTGACAGGTTGATCAGGAACAAAAATCGCGCCGGGGGCGATTTCGTCATTTTTCTCGACTCTGTCGGAATTGGCTCAAATTTGACAAGTTGATCGGGAGCAAAAATCGCGCCGGGGGCAATTTCGTCATTTTTCTCGACAGTGTCGGAATTGGCTAAAATTTGACAGGTTGATCGGAAACAAAAACCGCGCCGGGGCAATTTCGTCATTTTTCGCGAATGCGTCGGAATTGGCTCAAATTTGACAGGTTGATCGGGAATAAAAACCGCGCCGGGGGCAATTTCGTCATTTTTCTCGACTATGTAGGAATTGGCTAAAATTTGACAGGTTTATCGGAAACAGAAACCGCGTCGGGTGCAATTTCGTCATTTTTCTCGACTGTGTCGGAATTGCCTAAAATTTGACAGGTTGATCGGGGACAAAAATCGCGACGGGGGCAATTTCGTCATTTTCCTCGACAGTGTCGGAATTGGCTAGAATTTGACAGGTTGACCGGAACCAAAAATCGCGCCGGGGGCAATTTCTTCATTTTTCGAGAATGCATCGGAATTGGCTCAAATTTGACAGATTGATCGGGAACAAAAACCGCGCCGGGGGCAATTTCGTCATTTTTCTTGACTATGTCGGAATTGGCAAAAATTTGACAGGTTTATCGGAAACAGAAACCGCGCCGGGGGCAATTTCGTCATTTTTCCCAACAGTGTCGAAATTGGCTAAAATTTGACAGGTTGATCGGAAACAAAAACCGCGCCGGGGGCAATTTCGTCATTTTTCGCGACTTTGTCGGAATTGGCTAAAATTTGACAGGTTGATCGGAAACAAAAATCGCACCGGGGGCAATTTCGTCATTTTTCTCAACTGTGTCAGAATTATCTAAAATTTGACAGGTTGATCGGGAACAAAAATCGCGCCATGGGCAATTTCGTCATTTTTCTCGACTGTGTCGAAATTTGCTGAAATTTGACAGGTTGACCGGAAACAAAAACCGCGCCGGGGGCAATTTCGTCATTTTTCGAGAATGCGTCGGAATTGGCTAAAATCTGACAGGTTGATCGGAAACAAATTACGCGCTGGGGGCAATTTCGTCATTTTTCTCGACTGTGTCGGAATTGTCTAAAATTTGATAGGTTCATCGGGAACAAAAATCGCGCTGGGGGCAATTTCGTCATTTTTCGCGACTGTGCCGGAATTGGCCAAAATTTGACAGGTTGATCGGGGACAAAAATCGCGACGGGGGCAATTTCGTCATTTTTCTCGACAGTGTCGGAATTAGCTAAAATTTGACAGGTTGACCGGGAACAAAAATCAGGCCGGGGGCAATTTCGTCATTTTTCGAGAATGCGTCGGAATTGGCTCAAATTTGACAGTTGATCAGGAACAAAAATCGCGCCGGGGGCAATTTCGTCATTTTTCTCGACTGTGTCGGAATTGGCTCAAATTTGACAGGTTGATCGGGAACATAAACCGCGCCGAGGGCAATTTCGTCATTTTTCGCGAATGCGTCGGAATTGGCTCAAATTTGACAGGTTGATCGGGAACATAAACCGCGCCGAGGGCAATTTCGTCATTTTTCGCGAATGCGTCGGAATTGGCTCAAATTTGACAGGTTGATCGGGAACATAAACCGCGCCGAGGGCAATTTCGTCATTTTTCGCGAATGCGTCGGAATTGGCTCAAATTTGACAGGTTGATCGGGAACATAAACCGCGCCGAGGGCAATTTCGTCATTTTTCGCGACGATGTCGGAATGGGCTAAAATTTGACAGGTTGATCGGGAACATAAACCGCGCCGGGGGCAATTTCGTCATTTTTCGCGACTGTGTAGGAATTGCCTAAAATTTGACAGGTTGATCGGGAACATAAACCGCGCCGAGGGCAATTTCGTCATTTTTCGCGACTGTGTCGGAATTGCCTAAAATTTGACAGGTTGGTCGGGAACATAAACTGCGCCGGGGGCAATTTCGTCATTTTTCGCGACTGTGTCGGAATTGGCTAAAATTTGACAGGTTGATCGGAAACAAAAACCGCAACGTGGGCAATTTCGTCATATTTTGCGACTGTGCCGGAATTGGCTAAAATTTTACAGGTTGATCGGGAACAAATACCTCGACGCGGGCAATTTCGTCATTTTTCTCGACCGTGTCAGAATTAGCTAAAATTTGACAGGTTGACCGGAAACAAAAACCGCGCCGGGGGCAATTTCGTCATTTTTCGAGAATGCGTCGGAATTGGCTCAAATTTGATAGGTTGATCAGGAACAAAAATCGCGTCGGGGGCAATTTCGTCATTTTTCTCGACTCTGTCAGAATTGGCTCAAATTTGACAAGTTGATCGGGAGCAAAAATCGCGCCGGGGGCAATTTCGTCATTTTTCTCGACAGTGTCGGAATTGGCTAGAATTTGACAGGTTGACCGGAAACAAAAATCGGGCCGGGGCCAATTTCGTCATTTTTCGAGAATGCGTCGGAATTGGCTCAAATTTCACAGGTTGATCAGGAACAAAAATCGCGTCGGGGGCAATTTCGTCATTTTTCTCGACTGTGTCGGAATTGCCTAAAATTTGACAGGTTGATCGGGAACATAAACCGCGCCGGGGGCAATTTCGTCATTTTTCGAGAATGCGTCGGAATTGGCTCAAATTTGACAGGTTGATCAGGAACAAAAATCGCGCCGGGGGCAATTTCGTCATTTTTCTCGACTCTGTCAGAATTGGCTCAAATTTGACAAGTTGATCGGGAGCAAAAATCGCGCCGGGGGCAATTTCGTCATTTTTCTCGACAGTGTCGGAATTGACTAAAATTTGACAGGTTGATCGGAAACAAAAATCGCGCCGGGGCAATTTCGTCATTTTTCGAGAATGCGTCGGAATTGGCTCAAATTTGACAGGTTGATCGGGAACAAAAATCGCGCCGGGTGTAATTTCGTCATTTTTCGCGACTGTGTCGAATTTGGCTAAAATTCGACCGGTTGATCCAGGTTGATCGGAAACAAAAGCCACGCCTCGGGCAATTTCGTCATTTTTCTCGACTCTGTCAGAATTGGCTCAAATTTGACAGATTGATCGGGAACAAAAATCGCGCCGGGTGTAATTTCGTCATTTTTCGCGACTGTGTCGAATTTGGCTAAAATTCGACCGGTTGATCCAGGTTGATCGGAAACAAAAGCCACGCCTCGGGCAATTTCGTCATTTTTCTCGACTCTGTCAGAATTGGCTCAAATTTGACAGATTGATCGGGAACAAAAACCGCGCCGGGGGCAATTTCGTCATTTTTCTTGACTATGTCGGAATTATCTAAAATTTGACAGGTTTATCGGAAACAGAAACCGCGCCGGGGGCAATTTCGTCATTTTTCCCGACAGTGTCGAAATTGGCTCAAATTTGACTGGTTGATCGGAAACAAAAACCGCGCCGGGGGCAATTTCGTCATTTTTCGAGAATGGGTCGGAATTGGCTAAAATTTGACTGGTTGATCGGGAACAAAAATCGCGCCAGTGGTAATTTCGTCATTTTTCGCTACTGTGTCGGAATTGACTAAAATTTGACAGGTTGATCGGGAACAAAAATCGCGCCGGGGGCAATTTCGTCATTTTTCGCGACTGTGTCGAATTTGGCTAAAATTCGACCGGTTGATCGGGAACAAAAATCGCGCCGGGGGCAATTTCGTCATTTTTCGAGAATGCGTCGGAATTGGCTCAAATTTGATAGGTTGATCGGAACAAAAATCGCGCCGGGGGCAATTTCGTCATTTTTCGCGACTGCGTCGGAATTGGCTCAAATTTGAAAGGTTGATCTGGAACAAAAACCACTCCGGGGGCAATTTCGTCATTTTTCTCGACTGTGTCGGATTTGGCTCAAATTTGACAGGTTGATCGGAAACAAAAACCGCGCCGGGGGCAATTTCGTCATTTTTCTCGACTGTGTCGGAATTGGCTAAAATTTGACCGGTTGATCGGGAACAAAAACCGCGCCGTGGGAAATTTCGTCATTCTTCTCGACGGTGTCGGAATTGTCTAAAATTTGACAGGTTGATCGGGAACAAAAATCGCGCCGGGGGCAATTTCGTCATTTTTCGCGACTGTGTCGGAATTGGCTAAAATTTGACAGGTTTATCGGAAACAGAAATCGCGCCGGGGGCAATTTCGTCATTTTTCTCGACTGTGTCGGAATTAGCTAAAATTTGACAGGTTGACCGGAAACAAAAACCGCGTCAGGGGCAATTTCGTCATTTTTCTCGACTGTGTCGGAATTAGCTAAAATTTGACAGGTTGACCGGAAACAAAAACCGCGTCAGGGGCAATTTCGTCATTTTTCTCGACTGTGTCGGAATTAGCTAAAATTTGACAGGTTGACCGGAAACAAAAACCGCGTCAGGGGCAATTTCGTCATTTTTCTCGACTGTGTCGAAATTGGCTAAAATTTGACTGGTTGATCGGAAACAAAAACCGCGCCGGGGGCGATTTCGTCATTTTTCGCGACTGTGCCGGAATTAGCCAAAATTTGACAGGTTGATTGGGAACAAAAACCGCGACGGGGGCAATTTCGTCATTTTTCTCGACTGTGTCGGAATTAGCTAAAATTTGACAGGTTGATCGGGAACAAAAATCGCGCCAGGGGTAATTTCGTCATTTTTCTCGACTGTGTCGGAATTAGCTAAAATTTGACAGGTTGACCGGAAACAAAAACCGCGCCGCGGGCAATTTCGTCATTTTTCGTGAATGCGTCGGAATTGGCTCAAATTTGACAGGTTGATCGGGAACAAAAATCGCGCCAGGGGTAATTTCGTCATTTTTCTCGACTGTGTCGGAATTAGCTAAAATTTGACAGGTTGACCGGAAACAAAAACCGCGCCGCGGGCAATTTCGTCATTTTTCGTGAATGCGTCGGAATTGGCTCAAATTTGACAGGTTGATCGGGAACAAAAATCGCGCCAGGGGTAATTTCGTCATTTTTCTCGACTGTGTCGGAATTAGCTAAAATTTGACAGGTTGACCGGAAACAAAAACCGCGCCGCGGGCAATTTCGTCATTTTTCGTGAATGCGTCGGAATTGGCTCAAATTTGACAGGTTGATCGGGAACAAAAATCGCGCCAGGGGTAATTTCGTCATTTTTCTCGACTGTGTCGGAATTAGCTAAAATTTGACAGGTTGACCGGAAACAAAAACCGCGCCGCGGGCAATTTCGTCATTTTTCGCGACGGTGTCGGAATCGGCTAAAATTTGACTGGTTGATCGGGAACAAAAATCGCGCCAGGGGTAATTTCGTCATTTTTCGCTACCGTGTCGGAATTGGCTAAAATTTGACCAGTTGATCGGAAACAAAAACCGCGTCGGGGGCAATTTTGTCATTTTTCGCGACTGTGTCGGAATTGGCTAAAATTTAACGGGTTCATCGGGAACAAAAACCGCGCCGGGGGCAATTTCGTCATTTTTCTCGACTGTGTCAAATTTGGCTAAAATTCGACAGGTTGATCGGGAACAAAAATCGCGCCAGGGGCAATTTCGTCATTTTTCGTAACTGCGTCGGAATTGTCTCAAATTTGAAAGATTGATCTGGAACAAAAACCACGGCGGGGGCAATTTCGTCATTTTTCTCGACTGTGTCGGAATTGGCTAAAATTTGACAGGTTGATTGAAAACAAAAACCGCGCCGGGGGAAATTTCGTCATTCTTCTCGACTGTGTCGGAATTGTCTAAAATTTGACAGGTTGATCGGGAACAAAAATCGCGCCGGGGGCAATTTCGTCATTTTTCGCGACTGTGCCGGATTTTGGCTAAAATTTGACAGGTTGATCGGGAACAAAAACCGCGACGGGGGCAATTTCGTCATTTTTCGCGACTGTGTTGGAATTGGCTAAAATTTTACAGGTTCAACGGGAACAAAAATCGCGCCGGGGGCAATTTCGTCATTTTTCGAGACTGCGTCAGAATTGGCTGAAAGTTGACAGGTTGATCGGGAACAAAAATCGCGCCGTGGGCTATTTCGTCATTTTTCTCGACTGTGTCGGAATTGGCTAAAATTTGACTGGTTGATTGAAAAAAAAAACCGCGCCGGGAAAAATTTCGTCATTCTTCTCGACTGTGTCGGAATTGTCTAAAATTTGACAGGTTGATCGGGAACAAAAATCGCGCCGGGGGCAATTTCGTCATTTTTCTCGACTGTGTCGGAATTGTCTAAAATTTGACAGGTTGATCGGGAACAAAAATCGCGCCGGGGGCAATTTCGTCATTTTTCGCGACGGTGCCGGATTTTGGCTAAAATTTGACAGGTTGATCGGGCACAAAAACCGCGACGGGGGCAATTTCGTCATTTTTCTCGACTGTGTCGGAATTAGTTAAAATTTGACAGGTTGACCGGAAACAAAAACCGCGTCAGGGGCAATTTCGTCATTTTTCGTGAATGCGTCGAAATTGACTCAAATTTGACAGGTTGATCGGGAACAAAAACCGCGGCGGGGGCAATTTCGTCATTTTTCTCGACTGTGTCGGAATTGGCTAAAATTTGACAGGTTTATCGGAAACAGAAATCGCGCCGGGGCAATTTCGTCATTTTTCTCGACTGTGTCGGAATTGGCTAAAATTTGACAGGTTTATCGGAAACAGAAATCGCGCCGGGGCAATTTCGTCATTTTTCTCGACTGTGTCGGAATTGGCTAAAATTTAACTGGTTGATCGGAAACAGAACCCGCGCCGGGGGCAATTTCGTCATTTTTCGCGACTGTGCCGGAATTGGCCAAAATTTGACAGGTTGATCGAAAAAAAAAACCGCGACAGGGACAATTTCGTCATTTTTCTCGACTGTGTCGGAGTTAGCTAAAATTTGACAGGTTGACCGGAAACAAAAACCGCGCCGGGGGCAATTTCGTCATTTTTCGAGAATGCGTCGGAATTGGCTAAAATTTGACTGGTTGATCGGGAACAAAAACCGCGCAGGGGCAATTTCGTCATTTTTCGTGAATGCGTCGAAATTGACTCAAATTTGATAGGTTGATCGGGAACAAAAACCGCGCAGGGGCAATTTCGTCATTTTTCGTGAATGCGTCGAAATTGACTCAAATTTGATAGGTTGATCGGGAACAAAAACCGCGCAGGGGCAATTTCGTCATTTTTCGTGAATGCGTCGAAATTGACTCAAATTTGATAGGTTGATCGGGAACAAAAACCGCGCAGGGGCAATTTCGTCATTTTTCGTGAATGCGTCGAAATTGACTCAAATTTGATAGGTTGATCGGGAACAAAAACCGCGCAGGGGCAATTTCGTCATTTTTCGTGAATGCGTCGAAATTGACTCAAATTTGATAGGTTGATCGGGAACAAAAACCGCGCAGGGGCAATTTCGTCATTTTTCGTGAATGCGTCGGAATTGGCTCAAATTTGATAGGTTGATCGGGAACAAAAACCGCGGCGGGGGCAATTTCGTCATTTTTCTCGACTGTGTCGGAATTGGCTAAATTTGGCAGGTTTATCGGAAACAGAACCCGCGCCGGGGGCAATTTCGTCATTTTTCTCGACTGTGTCGAAATTGGCTGAAATTTGACTGGTTGATCGAAAACAAAAATCGCGCCGGGGGCAATTTCGTCATTTTTCGCGACTGCGTCGGAATTGGCTCAAATTTGCTGGGTTGTTGGGAACGAAAATCGCGCCGGGGGCAATTTCGTAATTTTTCTATACTGCGTCGAAATTGGCTAAAATTTGAACGGTTGATCGAGAACAAAAATCGCGCCGGGGGCAATTTCGTCATTTTTCTCGACTGTGTCGGAATTGGCCAAAATTTGACCGCTTGATTGGGAACAAAAATCGCGCCAGGGGCAATTTCGTCATTTTTCGCGACTGCGTCGAAATTGGCTCAATTTGATTGGTTGATCGGGAACAAAAACCGCACCGGGGGCAATTTCGTCATTTTTCTCGACTGTGTCGAAATTGGCCAAAATTTGACCGGTTGATCAGAAACAGAGACCGCGCCGGGGCAATTTCGTCATTTTTCTCGACTGTGTCAGATTTAGCTTAAATTCGACAGGTTGATCGGGAACAAAAATCGCGTCGGGGGCAATTTCGTCATTTTACTCGACTGTGTCGGAATGGGCTAAAATTTGACTGGTTGATCGGGGACAAAAATCGCGCCAGGGGTAATTTCGTCATTTTTCGCGACTGTGTCGGAATGGGCTAAAATTTGACTGGTTGATCGGGGACAAAAATCGCGCCAGGGGTAATTTCGTCATTTTTCGCGACTGTGTCGGAATGGGCTAAAATTTGACTGGTTGATCGGGGACAAAAATCGCGCCAGGGGTAATTTCGTCATTTTTCGCGACTGTGTCGGAATGGGCTAAAATTTGACTGGTTGATCGGGGACAAAAATCGCGCCAGGGGTAATTTCGTCATTTTTCGCGACTGTGTCGGAATGGGCTAAAATTTGACTGGTTGATCGGGGACAAAAATCGCGCCAGGGGTAATTTCGTCATTTTTCGCGACTGTGTCGGAATGGGCTAAAATTTGACTGGTTGATCGGGGACAAAAATCGCGCCAGGGGTAATTTCGTCATTTTTCGCGACTGTGTCGGAATGGGCTAAAATTTGACTGGTTGATCGGGGACAAAAATCGCGCCAGGGGTAATTTCGTCATTTTTCGCGACTGTGTCGGAATGGGCTAAAATTTGACTGGTTGATCGGGGACAAAAATCGCGCCAGGGGTAATTTCGTCATTTTTCGCGACTGTGTCGGAATGGGCTAAAATTTGACTGGTTGATCGGGGACAAAAATCGCGCCAGGGGTAATTTCGTCATTTTTCGCGACTGTGTCGGAATGGGCTAAAATTTGACTGGTTGATCGGGGACAAAAATCGCGCCAGGGGTAATTTCGTCATTTTTCGCGACTGTGTCGGAATGGGCTAAAATTTGACTGGTTGATCGGGGACAAAAATCGCGCCAGGGGTAATTTCGTCATTTTTCGCGACTGTGTCGGAATGGGCTAAAATTTGACTGGTTGATCGGGGACAAAAATCGCGCCAGGGGTAATTTCGTCATTTTTCGCGACTGTGTCGGAATGGGCTAAAATTTGACTGGTTGATCGGGGACAAAAATCGCGCCAGGGGTAATTTCGTCATTTTTCGCGACTGTGTCGGAATGGGCTAAAATTTGACTGGTTGATCGGGGACAAAAATCGCGCCAGGGGTAATTTCGTCATTTTTCGCGACTGTGTCGGAATGGGCTAAAATTTGACTGGTTGATCGGGGACAAAAATCGCGCCAGGGGTAATTTCGTCATTTTTCGCGACTGTGTCGGAATTGGCCAAAATTTGACCGGTTGACCGGGAACAAAAACCGCGCCGGGGGCAATTTCGTCATTTTTCGAGAATGCGTCGGAATTGGCTAAAATTTGACTGGTTGATCGGGAACAAAAATTGCGCCGGGGGCAATTTCGTCATTTTTCGCGACTGTGCCGGAATTGGCCAAGATTTGACGGGTTGATCGGGAACAATAACCGCGACGGGGACAATTTCGTCATTTTTCTCGACTGTGTCGGAATTAGCTAAAATTTGACAGGTTGACCGGAAACAAAAATCGCGCCGGGGGCAATTTCGTCATTTTTCGAGAATGCGTCGGAATTGGCTCAAATTTGACAGGTTGATCAGGAACAAAAATCGCGTCGGGGGCAATTTCGTCATTTTTCTCGACTGTGTCGGAATTGGCTAAAATTTGACAGGTTTATCGGAAACAGAAACCGCGCCGGGGGCAATTTCGTCATTTTTCTCGACTGTGTCGGAATTGACTAAAATTTGACGGGTTCATCGGGAACAAAAACCGCGCCATGGGAAATTTCGTCATTTTTCGCGACTGTGTCGGAATTGGCTAAAATTCGACAGGTTGATTGGGAACAAAAATCGCGCCGGGGGCAATTTCGTCATTTTTCGTGACTGCGTCGGAATTGGCTCAAATTTGACAGGTTGATCGGGAACAAAAACCACGCCGAGGGCCATTTCGTCATTTTTCTCGACTGTGTCAGAATTGGCTCAAATTTGACAGGTTGATAGGAAACAAAAACAGAGCCGGGGGC
>NW_019262806.1:0-1024 GCF_002742605.1 Olea europaea var. sylvestris | reverse complement strand
GACAGGTTGATCGGGAACAAAAATCGCGCCGGGGGCAATTTCGTCATTTTTCGCGACTGCGTCGGAATTGGCTCAAATTTGCCTGGTTGTTGGGAACAAAAATCGCGACGGGGGCAATTTCATAATTTTTCTAGACTGCGTCGAAATTGGCTAAAATTTGACCGGTTGATCGGGAACAAAAACCGCGCCGGGGGCAATTTCGTCATTTTTCTCGACTGTGTCGGAATTGGCCAAAATTTGACCGCTTGATCGGGAACAAAAATCGCGCCGGTGGCAATTTCGTCATTTTTCGCGACTGCGTCGGAATTGGCTCCGCCGGTGGCAATTTCGTCATTTTTCGCGACTGCGTCGAAATTGGCTCAAATTTGACTGGTTGATCGGGAACAAAAACCGCACCGGGGGCAATTTCGTCATTTTACTCGACTGTGTCGGAATTTGAAAAATTTTGACAGGTTGATCGGGGACAAAAATCGCGCCAGGGGCTATTTCGTCATTTTTCGCGATTGTGCCGGAATTGGTTAAAATTTGACTGGTTGATCGGAAACAAAAACCGCGCCGGGGGCAATTTGTCATTTTTCTGGACTGTGTCGCAATTAGCTCAAATTTGACAGGTTGACCGAAAACAAAAACTGCGCCGGGGGCAATTTCGTCATTTTTCGCGACTGCGTCGGAATTAGCTCAAATTTGACAGTTTGATCGGGAACAAAATCCGCCCCGGGGGCAATTTCGTCACTTTTGTCGACTGCGTCGGAATTGCCAAAAATTTGACACGTTGATCGGGAACAAAAATCGCGCCGGGGGCAATTTCGTCATTTTTCGCGACTGTGTCGGAATTGGCTAAAATTTAACAGGTTGATCGGAAACAAAAACCGCGCCGGGGGCAATTTCGTCATTTTTCGCGACTGTGTCGGAATTGGCTAAAATTTAACAGGTTCAACGGGAACAAAAACCGCGCCGGGGGCAATTTCGTCATTTTTCGAGACTGCGTCAGAATTGGCTCAAAATTGACAGGTTGATCGGGAAC
>NW_019262805.1:0-21886 GCF_002742605.1 Olea europaea var. sylvestris | reverse complement strand
AAAAGAACTTATGGGCCCAAAACGGAAACCGTGTGCGAAAGGTACGTTCAATTCTTCGTACGCCGACTATCCAAGCCTTCCAAATATAAAAGTGCTAATTCTTTCAGAAAATGGTCAAAATTCGTCATACGTCACGAAGAAGTTGTGAGTTCAATCCAAAAGGGTCGCTACATTTTCAAAAAGTACTTATTGGCCCAAAACGAACACCATGTGCAAAAGTTACGCTCAATTCTACGTACGTCGACTATCCGAGCGTTCCAAATATAGAAGTGCTCATTCTTTGAAAAAATGGCCGAAATTCCTCAGACGTCACGACGAAGTAGTGAGTTCAATCCAAAACGGTCGCTACATTTTCGAAAAGAACTTATGGGCCCGAAACGGACACCGTGTGCAAAAGTTACGCTCAATTCTTCGTACGCCGACTATCCGAGCGTTTTAACTATAGAAGTGCTCGTTCTTTCGAAAAATGGCCGAAAAACCTCAGACGTCACAACGAAGTGGTGAGTTCAATCCAAAAGGGTCACTACAATTCCAAAAAGTACTTATGGGCCCGAAACGGACACCGTGTGCAAAAGTTACGCTCAATTCTTCGTACGCCGACTATCCGAGCGTTCCAAATATAGAAGTGCTCGTTCATTCGAAAAATGGCCGAAATCTATCATATGTCACGACGAAGTTGCGAGTTCAATCCAAAAGGGTCGCTACATCTCCAAAAAGTACTTATGAGGCCGAAACTGACACCGCGTGCAAAAGTTACGCTCAATTCTTCGTACGCCGACTATCCAAGCCTTCAAAACATAAAATTGCTCATTCTTTCGAAAAATGGCCGAAATCCCTTATAGGTCACGACGAAGTTGTGAGTTCAATCCAAAAGGGTCCCTACATTTCCAAAAAGTACTTATGGGTCCAAAACGGAAACCGTGTGCGAAAGGTTCGCTCAATTCTTCGTACGCCGACTATCCAAGCCTTCCAAGTATAAAAGTGCTAATTCTTTCAGAAAATGGCCAAGATCCGTCATACGTAACGATGAAGTGGTGAGTTCAATCCAAAAGGGTCGCTACATTTTCAAAAAGTACTTATGGGCCCAAAACGAACACCGTGTGCAAAAGTTACGCTCAATTCTTCGTACGCCGACTATCCAAGCGTTTCAAATACAGAAGTGCTCGTTCTTTCGAAAAATGGACGAAATTCCTCAGACGTCACGACAAAGTAGTGAGTTCAATCCAAAACGGTCGCTACATTTCCAAAAAGTACTTATGGGCCCAAAACGAACACCGTGTGTAAAAGTTACGCTCAATTCTTCGTACGCTGACTATCCAAGCGTTCCAAATATAGAAGTGCTCGTTCTTTCGAAAAATGGCCGAAATTCCTCGGACGTCACGACGAAGTAGTGAGTTCAATCCAAAACGGTCGCTACATTTCCAAAAAGTACTTATGGGCCCAAAACGAACACCGTGTGTAAAAGTTACGCTCAATTCTTCGTACGCCGACTATCCAAGCCTTTCAAACATAAAATTGCTCATTCTTTCGAAAAATGGCCGAAATCCCTTATAGGTCACGACGAAGTTGTGAGTTCAATCCAAAAGGTTCGCTACATTTCCAAAAAGTACTAATGGGCCCTAAACGGACACCGTGTGCAAAAGTTACGCTGAATTCTTCGTACGCTGACTATCCAAGCCTTCCAAACATAAAATTTTATGTCCAGAATCCCTTATACGTCATGACGAAGTCGTGAGTTCAATCCAAAAGGGTCGCTACACTTCCAAAAAGTACTTATGGGCCCGAAACGGACACCTCTTGCAAAAGTTCCGCTCAATTTTTCGTACGCCGACTATCCAAGCCTTCCAAACATAAAATTTTATGTCCAGAATCCCTTATACGTCATGACGAAGTCGTGAGTTGAATCCAAAAGGGTCGCTACACTTCCAAAAAGTACTTATGGGCCCAAAACGGACACCGTGTGCAAAAGTTACGCTGAATTCTTCGTACGCTGACTATCCAAGCCTTCCAAACATAAAATTTTATGTCCAGAATCCCTTATACGTCATGACGAAGTCGTGAGTTGAATCCAAAAGGGTCGCTACACTTCCAAAAAGTACTTATGGGCCCAAAACGGACACCGTGTGCAAAAGTTACGCTGAATTCTTCGTACGCTGACTATCCAAGCCTTCCAAACATAAAATTTTATGTCCAGAATCCCTTATACGTCATGACGAAGTCGTGAGTTGAATCCAAAAGGGTCGCTACACTTCCAAAAAGTACTTATGGGCCCAAAACGGACACCGTGTGCAAAAGTTACGCTGAATTCTTCGTACGCTGACTATCCAAGCCTTCCAAACATAAAATTTTATGTCCAGAATCCCTTATACGTCATGACGAAGTCGTGAGTTGAATCCAAAAGGGTCGCTACACTTCCAAAAAGTACTTATGGGCCCAAAACGGACACCGTGTGCAAAAGTTACGCTGAATTCTTCGTACGCTGACTATCCAAGCCTTCCAAACATAAAATTGCTCATTCTTTCGAAAAATGGCCGAAATCCCTTATCGGTCACGACGAAGTTGTGAGTTCAATCCAAAAGAGTCGCTACATTTCCAAAAAGTACTTATGGGCCCAAAACGGAAATCGTGTGCGAAAGGTACGCTCAATTCTTCGTAAGCCAACTATCCAAGCCTTCCAAGTATAAAAGTGCTAATTCTTTCAGAAAATCGCAAAAATCCTTCATACGTCACGATGAAGTGGTTAGTTCAATCCAAAAGGGTCGCTACATTTCCAAAAAGTACTTATGGGCCCAAAACGGAAATCGTGTGCGAAAGGTACGCTCAATTCTTCGTAAGCCAACTATCCAAGCCTTCCAAGTATAAAAGTGCTAATTCTTTCAGAAAATCGCAAAAATCCTTCATACGTCACGATGAAGTGGTTAGTTCAATCCGAAAGGGTCGCTACATTTCCAAAAAGTACTTATGGGGCCAAAACGGACACCGTGTGCAAAAGTTACGCTCAATTCTTCGTACGCCGACTATCCAAGCCTTCCAAACATAAAATTGCTCGTTCTTTCGAAAAATGGCCGAAATCCCTTATAGGTCACGACGAAGTAGTGAGTTCAATCCAAAAGGGTCGCTACATTTCCAAAAAGTACTTATGGCCCCAAAACGGAAACCGTGTGTGAAAGGTACGCTCAATTCTTCGTACGCAGACTATCCAAGCCTTCCAGGTATAAAAGTACTAATTCTTTCAGAAAATGGCCAAAATCCGTCATACGTCGCGAAGAAGTAGTGAGTTCAATCAAAAACGGTCGCTACATTTCCAAAAAGTACTTATGGGCCCAAAACAGACACCGTGTGCAAAAGTTACGCTCAATTCTTCGTACGACGACTATCCCATGTTCCAAATATAGAAGTGCTCATTCTTTCGAAAAATGGCCGAAATCTCTCGTATGTCACGACGAAGTTCTGAGTTCCATCCAAAAGGGTCGCTACATTTCCAAAAAGTACTTATGGGGTCAAAACGGACGCCGTGTGCAAAAGTTACGCTCAATTCTTCGTACGACGACTATCCGAGCGTTCCAAATATAGAAGTGCTCGTTCTTTCAAAAAATGGCCGAAATGCCTCATACGTCACGACGAAGTTGTGAGTTCAATCCAAAAGGGTCGCTACATTTCCAAAAAGTACTTATGGGCCCAAAACAGAAACCGTGTGCGAAACGTACGCTCAATTCTTCATTCGCCGACTATCCAAGCCTTCCAAGTATAAAAGTGCTAATTCTTTTAGAAAATGGCCAAAATCCGTCATACGTCACGATGAAGTGGTGAGTTCAATCCAAAAGGGTCGCTACATTTTCAAAAAGTACTTATGGGCCCAAAACGAATACCGTGTGCAAAAGTTACACTCAATTCTCCGTACGCCGACTATCCGAGCGTTCCAAATATAGAAGTGCTCGTTCTTTCAAAAAATGGCCGAAATTCCTCAGACGTCACGACGAAGTAGTGAGTTCAATCCAAAAGGGTCGCTACATTTCCAAAAAGTACTTATGGGGCCAAAACGGACACCGTGTGCAAAAGTTACGCTCAATTCTTCGTACGTCGACTATCCAAGCCTTCCAAACATAAAATTGCTCGTTCTTTTGAAAAATGGCCGAAATCCCTTATAGGTCACGACGAAGTAGTGAGTTCAATCCAAAAGGGTCGCTACATTTCCAAAAAGTACTTATTGGCCCAAAACGGAAACCGTGTGCGAAAGGTACGCTCAATTCTTCGTACGCAGACTATCCAAGCCTTCCAAGTATAAAAGTACTAATTCTTTGAGAAAATGGCCAAAATCCGTCATACGTCACGACGAAGTAGTGAGTTCAATCAAAAAGGGTCGCTACATTTCCAAAAAGTTCATATGCGGCCGAAACGGACACCTCTTGCAAAAGTTACGCTCAATTCTTCGTACGCCGACTATCCGAGCGTTCCAAATATAGAAGTGCTCGTTCTTTCAAAAAATGGCTGAAATCCCTCAGATGTCACAATGAAGTAGTGAGTTCAATCCAAAATGGTCGCTACATTTCCAAAAAGTACTTATGGGCCCGAAACGGACACCTCTTGCAAAAGTTACGCTCAATTCTTCGTATGCCGACTATCCGAGCATTCCAAATATAGAAGTGCTCGTTCTTTCAAAAAATGGCCGAAATCTCCCAGACGTCAAGACGAAGTAGTGAGTTCAATCCAAAACGATCGCTACATTTCCAAAAAGTACTTATGGGCCCAAAACGGACACCGTGTGCAAAAGTTACGCTCAATTCTTCGTATGCCGACTATCCGAGCATTCCAAATATAGAAGTGCTCGTTCTTTCAAAAAATGGCCGAAATCTCCCAGACGTCAAGACGAAGTAGTGAGTTCAATCCAAAACGGTCGCTACATTTCCAAAAAGTAGTTATGGGCCCAAAACGGACACCGTGTGCAAAAGTTACGCTCAATTCTTCGTACGCCTACTATCCGAGCGTTCCAAATATAGAAGTGCTCGATCTTTCAAAAAATGGTCGAAATCCCTCAGACGTTACAACGAAGTAGTGAGTTCAATCAAAAATGGTCGCTACATTTCCAAAAAGTACTTATGGGCCCAAAACGGACACCGTGTGCGAAAGTTACGCTCAATTCTTCGTACGACGACTATCCGAGGTTCCAAATATAGAAGTGCTCGTTCTTTCGAAAAATGGCCGAAATCTCTCATATGTCACGACGAAGTAGTGAGTTCAATCCAAAAGGGTCGCTACATTTCCAAAAAGTACTTATGGGGTCAAAACGGACGCCGTGTGCAAAAGTTACGCTCAATTCTTCGTACACCGACTATCCAAGCCGTCCAAACATAAAATTGCACATTCTTTCGAAAAATGGCCGAAATCCCTTATAGGTCACGACGAAGTAGTGAGTTCAATCCAAAAGGGTCGCTACATTTCCAAAAAGTACTAATGGGCCCAAAACAGAAACCGTGTGCGAAACGTACGCTCAATTCTTCCTTCGCCGACTATCCAAGCCTTCCAAGTATAAAAGTGCTAATTCTTTCAGAAAATGGCCAAAATCCGTCATACGTCACGATGAAGTGGTGAGTTCAATCCAAAAGGGTCGCTACATTTTCAAAAAGTACTTATGGGCCCAAAACGGACACCGTGTGCAAAAGGTACGCTCAATTCTTCGTACGCCGACAATCTGAGCGTTCCAAATATAGAAGTGCTCGTTCTTTCGAAAAATGGCCAAAATTCCTCAGACGTCACGACGAAGGAGTGAGTTCAATCCAAAACGGTCACTACATTTCCGAAAAGTACTTAAGGGCCCAAAACGGACACCGTGTGCAAAAGGTACGCTCAATTCTTCGTACGCCGACAATCTGAGCGTTCCAAATATAGAAGTGCTCGTTCTTTCGAAAAATGGCCAAAATTCCTCAGACGTCACGACGAAGGAGTGAGTTCAATCCAAAACGGTCACTACATTTCCGAAAAGTACTTAAGGGCCCAAAACGGACACCGTGTGCAAAAGTTACGCTCAATTCTTCGTACGCCGACTATCCGAGCGTTCCAAATATAGAAGTGCTCGTTCTGTCGAAAAATGGCCGGAATCTCTCATATGTCACGACGAAATTGTGAGTTCAATCCAAAAGGGTCGCTACATTTCCAAAAAGTACTTACGGGGCCAAAACGGACACCGTGTGCAAAAGTTACGCTCAATTCTTCGTACGCCGACTATCCAAGCCTTCCAAACACAAAATTGGTCATTCTTTCGAAAAATGGCTGAAATCCCTTATAGGTCACGACGAAGTTGTGAGTTCAATCCAAAAGGGTCGCTACATTTCCAAAAAGTACTTATGGGCCCAAAACGAAAACCGTGTGCGAAAGGTACGCTCAATTCTTCGTACGCCGACTATCCAAGCCTTCCAAGCACAAAAGTGCTAATTCTTTCAGAAAATGGCCAAAATCCGTCATACGACACGATAAAGTGGTGAGTTCAATCCGAAACGATCGCTACATTTCCAAAAAGTACTTATGGGCCCAAAACGGACACTGTGTGCAAATGTTACGCTCAATTCTTCGTACGCCGACTATCCGAGCGCTCCAAATATAGAAGTGCTCGTTCTTTCGAAAAATGGCCGAAATCCCTCAGATGTCACAACGAAGTAGTGAGTTCAATCCAAAAGGGTCGCTACATTTACAAAAAGTACTTATGGGCCCAAAACGGACACCGTGTGCGAAAGGTACTTTCAATCCTTCGTACGCCGACTATCCAAGCCTTCCAAGTATAAAAGTGCTAATTCTTTCAGAAAATGGCCAAAATCTGTCATACGTCACGATGAAGTGGTGAGTTCAATCCAAAAGGGTCGCTACATTTCCAAAAAGTACTTATGGGGCCAAAACGAACACCGTGTGCAAAAGTTACGCTCAATTCTTCGTACGCCGACTATCCGAGCGTTCCAAATATAGAAGTGCTCGTTCTTTCGAAAAACGGCCGAAATCCCTCAGACGTCACGACGAAGTAGTGAGTTCAATCCAAAACGGTCGCTACATTTCCAAAAAGTACTTATGGGCCCGAAACGGAGACCTCTTGCAAAAGTTACGCTCAATTCTTCATACGCCGAGTATCCGAGCGTTCCAAATATAGAAGTGCTCGTTCTTTCGAAAAATGGTCGAAATCCCTCAGACGTCACGACGAAGTAGTGAGTTCAATCCAAAACGGTCGCTACATTTCCAAAAAGTACTTATGGGCCCGAAACGGACACCTCTTGCAAAAGTTACGCTCAATTCTTCTTACGCCGACTATCCGAGCATTCCAAATATAGAAGTACTCGTTCTTTCGAAAAATGGTTGAAATCCCCCAGACGTTACGACGAAGTAGTGAGTTCAATCCGAAACGGTCGCTACATTTCCAAAAAGTACTTATGGGCCCAAAACGGACACCGTGTGCAAAAGTTACGCTCAATTCTTCGTACGCCGACTATCCGAGCGTTCCAAATATAGAAGTGCTCGTTCTTTCGAAAAATGGCCGAAATTCCTCAGACATCACGATGAAGTAGTGAGTTCAATCCAAAACGGTCGCGACATTTTCAAAAAGTACTTATGGGCCCAAAACGGACACCGTGTGCAAAAGTTACGCTCAATTCTTCGTACGCCGACTATCCGAGCGTTCCACATATAGAAGTGCTCGTTCTTTCGAAAAATGGCCGAAATCACTCATCTGTCACGACGAAGTAGTGAGTTCATTCAAAAAGTGTCGCTACATTTCCAAAAAGTACTTATGGGCCCAAAATGGACACCGTGCGCGAAAGGTACGCTCAATTCTTCGTACGCCGACTATCCAAGCCTTTCAAGTACAAAAGTGCTAATTCTTTCAAAAAATGGCCGAAATCACTCATCTGTCACGACGAAGTAGTGAGTTCAATCCAAAACAGTCGCTACATTTCCAAAAAGTACTTATGGGCCCAAAATGGACACCGTGCGCGAAAGGTACGCTCAATTCTTCGTCCGCCGACTCTCCAAGCGTTCCAAATATACAAGGGCTCGTTCTTTCGAAAAATGGCCGAAATCACTCATCTGTCACGACGAAGTAGTGAGTTCAATCCAAAAGGGTCGCTACATTTCCAAAAAGTACTTATGGGCCCCAAACGAACACCGTGTGCAAAAGTTACGATCAATTCTTCGTTCGCCGACTATCCAAGCCTTCCAAACATAAAACTGCTCACACTTTTCAAAAAATGGCCAAAATCCCTCATACGTCAGGACGAAGTAGTGAGTTCAATCAAAAAGGGTCGCTACATTTCCAAAAAGTACTTATGGGCCCAAAACGGACACCGTGTGCAAAAGCTACGCTCAATTCTTTGTACGCCTACTATCCAAGCCTTCCAAACATAAAACTTCTCATTCTATCCAAAAATTGCCAAAATCCCTCATACGTCATGATGAAGTAGTGAGTTCAATCCAAAAGGGTCGCTACATTTACAAAAAGTTCTTATGGGCCCGAAACGGACACCTCTTGCAAAAGTTACCCTCAATTTTTCGTACATCGACAATCCGAGCGTTCCAAATATAGAAGTGATCGTTCTTTCGAAATATGGCCGAAATCCCTCAGACGTCAGGATGAAGTAGTGAGTTCAATCCAAAATGGTCGCTACATTTCCAAAAAGTTCTTATTGGCCCGAAACGGACACCTCTTGCAAAAGTTACGCTCAATTCTTCGTACGTCGACTATCCGAGCGTTCCCAATATAGAAGTGCTCGTTCTTTCAAAAAATGGCCGAAATCCCTCAGACGTCACGACGAAGTAGTGAGTTCAATCCAAAACGGTCGCTACATTTCCAAAAAGTACTTATGGGCCCGAAACGGACACCTCTTGCAAAAGTTACGCTCAATTCTTCTTACGCCGACTATCCGAGCATTCCAAATATAGAAGTGCTCGTTCTTTCGAAAAATGGTTGAAATCCCCCAGACGTTATGACGAAGTAGTGAGTTCAATCCAAAACGGTCGCTACATTTCCAAAAAGTACTTATGGGCCCAAAACGGACACCGTGTGCAAAAGTTACGCTCAATTCTTCGTACGCCGACTATCCGAGCGTTCCAAATATAGAAGAGCTCGTTCTTTCGAAAAATGGCCGAAATCTCTCATATGTCACGGTGAAGTTGTGAGTTCAATCCAAAAGGGTCGCTACACTTCCAAAAAGTACTAATGGCACCAAAACGGACACCGTGTGCAAAAGTTACGCTCAATTCTTCGTACGCTGATTATCCAAGCCTTCCAAACATAAAATTGCTCACTCTTTCCAAAAAATGGCCAAAATCCCTTGTACGTCACGATGAAGTAGTGAGTTCAATCCAAGAGGGTCGCTACATTTCCAAAAAGTTCTAATGGGCCCAAAACGGTCACCGTGTGCAAAAGTTACGCTCAATTCTTCGTACGCCTACTATCCAAGCCTTACAAACATAAAACTGCTCATTCTATCCAAAAATGGCCAAAATCCCACATACGTCACGACGAAGTAGTGAGTT
This sequence comes from Olea europaea var. sylvestris, assembly GCF_002742605.1. Lineage (NCBI taxonomy): Eukaryota > Viridiplantae > Streptophyta > Magnoliopsida > Lamiales > Oleaceae > Olea > Olea europaea. The sequence continues at coordinate 12,376 of NW_019262805.1, read as the reverse complement.
CAATCCAAAAGGGTCGTTACATTTCCAAAAAGTTCTTATGGGCCCGAAACGGACACCTCTTGCAAAAGTTACGCTCAATTCTTCGTACGCCGACTATCTGAGCGTTCCAAATATAGAACTGCTCGATCTTTCGAAAAATGACTGAAATCCCTTAGACGTCACGACGAAGTAGTAAGTTCAATCCAAAACGATCGATACATTTCCAAAAAGTACTTATGGGCTCGAAACGGACACCTCTTGCAAAAGTTACGCTCAATTCTTTGTACGCCGACTATCCGAACATTTCAAATATAGAAGTGCTCGTTCTTTCGAAAAATGGCCAAAATCCCCCAGACGTCACGACGAAGTAGTGAATTCAATCCAAAACGGTCGCTACGTTTCCAAAAAGTACTTATGGGCCCAAAACGGACACCGTGTGCAAAAGTTACGCTCAATTCTTCGTACGCCGACAATCTGAGCGTTCCAAATATAGAAGTGCTCGTTCTTTCGAAAATGGCCAAAATTCCTCAGACGTCACGACGAAGTAGTGAGTTCAATCCAAAACGGTCGCTACGAAAAGTACTTATGGGCCCAAAACGGACACCGTGTGCAAAAGTTACGCTCAATACTTCGTACGCCGACTATCCGAGCGTTCCAAATATAGAAGTGCTCGTTCTTTCGAAAAATGGCCAAAATCCCTCAGACGTCACGACTAAGTAGTGAGTTCAATCCAAAACGGTCGCTACATTTCCAAAAAGTACTTATGGGCCCAAAATGGACACCGTGTGCAAAAGATACGCTCAATTCTTCGTACGCCGACTATCCGAGCGTTCCAAATATAGAAGTGCTCGTTCTTCCAAAAAATGGCCGGAATCTCTCATATGTCACGACGAAGTTGTGAGTTCAATCCAAAAGGGTCGCTACATTTCCAAAAAGTACTTACGGGGCCAAAACGGACACCGTGTGCAAAAGTTACGCTCAATTCTTCGTACGCCGACTATCCAAGCCTTCCAAACACAAAATTGGTCATTCTTTCGAAAAATGGCCGAAATCCCTTATAGGTCACGACGAAGTTGTGAGTTCAATCCAAATGGGTCGCTACATTTCCAAAAAGTACTTATGGGCCCAAAACGAAAACCGTGTGCGAAAGGTACGCTCGATTCTTCGTACGCCGACTATCCAAGCCTTCCAAGTACAAAAGTGCTAATTCTTTCAAAAAATGGCCAAAATCCGTCATACGACACGATAAAGTGGTGAGTTCAATCCGAAACGGTCGCTACATTTCCAAAAAGTACTTATGGGCCCAAAACGGACACTGTGTGCAAATGTTACGCTCAATTCTTCGTACGCCGACTATTAGAGCGTTCCAAATATAGAAGTGCTCGTTCTTTCGAAAAATGGCCGAAATCCCTCAGATGTCACAACGAAGTAGTGAGTTCAATCCAAAAGGGTCGCTACATTTCCAAAAAGTACTTATGGGCCCGAAACGGACACCGCGTGCAAAAGTTACGCTCAATTCTTCGTACGCCGACTATCCGAGCCTTCCAAATATAGAAGTGCTCGTTCTTTCGAAAAATGGCCGAAATCCCTCAGATGTCACAACGAAGTAGTGAGTTCAATCCAAAAGGGTCGCTACATTTCCAAAAAGTACTTATGAGCCCAAAACGAACACTGTCTGCAAAAGTTGTGCTCAATTCTTCGTACGTCGACAATCCAAGCCTTCCAAACATAAAACAGCTCACTCTTTTCAAAAAATGGCCAAAATCCCTCATACGTCACGACGAAGTAGTGAGTTCAATCCAAAACGGTCGCTACATTTCCAAAAAGTACTTATGGGCCCAAAACGGACACCGTGTACGAAAGGTACGCTCAATTCTTCGTACGCCGACTATCCGAGCGTTCCAAATATAGAAGTGCTCGTTCTTTCGAAAAATGGCCGAAATTCCTCAGACGTCACGATGAAGTAGTGAGTTCAATCCAAAACGGTCGCGACATTTCCAAAAAGTACTTATGGGCCCAAAACGGACACCGTGTACGAAAGGTACGCTCAATTCTTCGTACGCCGACTATCCGAGCGTTCCAAATATAGAAGTGCTCGTTCTTTCGAAAAATGGCCGAAATTCCTCAGACGTCACGATGAAGTAGTGAGTTCAATCCAAAACGGTCGCGACATTTCCAAAAAGTACTTATGGGCCCAAAACGGACACCGTGTACGAAAGGTACGCTCAATTCTTCGTACGCCGACTATCCGAGCGTTCCAAATATAGAAGTGCTCGTTCTTTCGAAAAATGGCCGAAATTCCTCAGACGTCACGATGAAGTAGTGAGTTCAATCCAAAACGGTCGCGACATTTCCAAAAAGTACTTATGGGCCCAAAACGGACACCGTGTACGAAAGGTACGCTCAATTCTTCGTACGCCGACTATCCGAGCGTTCCAAATATAGAAGTGCTCGTTCTTTCGAAAAATGGCCGAAATTCCTCAGACGTCACGATGAAGTAGTGAGTTCAATCCAAAACGGTCGCGACATTTCCAAAAAGTACTTATGGGCCCAAAACGGACACCGTGTACGAAAGGTACGCTCAATTCTTCGTACGCCGACTATCCGAGCGTTCCAAATATAGAAGTGCTCGTTCTTTCGAAAAATGGCCGAAATTCCTCAGACGTCACGATGAAGTAGTGAGTTCAATCCAAAACGGTCGCGACATTTCCAAAAAGTACTTATGGGCCCAAAACGGACACCGTGTACGAAAGGTACGCTCAATTCTTCGTACGCCGACTATCCGAGCGTTCCAAATATAGAAGTGCTCGTTCTTTCGAAAAATGGCCGAAATTCCTCAGACGTCACGATGAAGTAGTGAGTTCAATCCAAAACGGTCGCGACATTTCCAAAAAGTACTTATGGGCCCAAAACGGACACCGTGTACGAAAGGTACGCTCAATTCTTCGTACGCCGACTATCCGAGCGTTCCAAATATAGAAGTGCTCGTTCTTTCGAAAAATGGCCGAAATCCCTCAGACGTCACGACGAAGTAGTGAGTTCAATCCAAAACGGTCGCTACATTTCCAAAAAGTACTTATGGGCCCCAAACGAACACCGTGTGCAAAAGTTACGATCAATTCTTCGTACGCCGACTATCCAAGCCTTCGAAACATAAAACTGCTCACTCTTTTCAAAAAATGGCCAAAATCCCTCATACGTCAGGATGAAGTAGTGAGTTCAATCCCTAAGGGTCGCTACATTTCCAAAAAGTACTTATGGGCCCAAAACGGACACCGTGTGCAAAAGTTACGCTCAATTCTTTGTACGCCTACTATCCAAGCCTTCCAAACATAAAACTGCTCATTCAATCCAAAAATTTCCAAAATCCCTCATATGTCATGATGAAGTAGTGAGTTCAATCCAAAAGGGTCGCTATATTTTCAAAAAGTTCTTATGGGCCAGAAACGGACACCTCTTGCAAAAGTTACTCTCAATTCTTCGTACGTCGACAATCCGACTATCCGAACATTTCAAATATAGAAGTGCTCGTTCTTTCAAAAAATGGCCAAAATCCCCCAGACGTCACGACGAAGTAGTGAATTCAATCCAAAACGGTCGCTACGTTTCCAAAAAGTACTTATGGGCCCAAAACGGACACCGTGTGCAAAAGTTACGCTCAATTCTTCGTACGCCGACTATCCGAGCGTTCCAAATATAGAAGTGCTCGTTCATTCAAAAAATGGTCGAAATTCCTCAGACGTCACCACGAAGTAGTGAGTTCAATCCAAAACGATCGCTACATTTCCAAAAATTACTTTTGGGCCCAAAACGGACATCGTGTGCAAAAGTTACGCTCAATTCTTTGTACGCCGACTATCCGAGCGTTCCAAATATAGAAGAGCTCGTACTTTCAAAAAATGGCCGAAATCCCTCATATGTCACGACGAAGTGGTGAGTTCATTCCAAAAGGGTCGCTACATTTCCAAAAAGTACTTATGGGGCTAAAACGGACACCGTGTGCAAAAGGGACGCTCAATTCTTCGTACGCCGACTATCCAAGCGTCCAAACATAAAATTGCTCATTCTTTTGAAAAATGGCCGAAATCCCTTATAGGTCACGACGAAGTTGTGAGGTCAATCCAAAAGGGTCGCTACAATTCCAAAAAGTACTTATGGGGCTAAAACGGACACCGTGTGCAAAAGGTACGCTCAATTCTTCGTACGCCGACTATCCAAGCCTTCAAACATAAAATTGCTCTTTCTTTCTAAAAATGGCCGAAATCCGTCATACGTCACGATGAAGTGGTGAGTTCAATCCAAAAGGGTCGCTACATTTCCAAAAAGTACTCATGGGCCCAAAACGAACACCGTGTGCAAAAGTTACGCTCAATTCTTCGTATGCCGACTATCCGAGCGTTCCAAATATAGAAGTGCTCGTTCGTTCGAAAAATGGCCGAAATTCCTCAGACTTTACGATGAAGTAGTGAGTTCAATCCAAAACGGTCGCTACTTTTCCAAAAAGTACTTGTGGGCCCAAAACGGACACCGTGTGCAAAAGTTACGCTCAATTCTTCGTACGCCGACTATCCGACCGTTCCAAATATAGAAGTGCTCGTTCTTTCGAAAAATGGCCGAAATCCCTCATATGTCACGACGAAGTAGTGAGTTCAATCCAAAAGGATCGCTACATTTAAAAAAAGTACTGATGGGCCCAAAACGGACACCGTGTCCAAAAGTTACGCTCAATTCTTCGTATGCCGACTATCCAAGCCTTCTAAACATAAAATTGCTCTTTCTTTTTCCCTCATATGTCACGACGAAGTAGTGAGTTCAATCCAAAAGGGTCGCTACATTTCCGAAAAGTACTTATGGGGCCAAAACGGACACCGTGTACAAAAGTTACGCTCAATTCTTCGTACGCCGACTATCCGAGCGTTCCAAATATAGAAGTGCTCGTCTTTCTAAAAATGGCCGAAATCCCTCAGGCGTCACGACGAAGTAGTGAGTTCAATCCGAAACGGTCGCTACATTTCCAAAAAGTACTTATGGGCCCAAAACGGACACTGTGTACAAATGTTACGCTCAATTCTTCGTACGTCGACTATCCGAGCGTTCCAAATATAGAAGTGCTCGTTCTTTCGAAAAATGGCTGAAATCCCTTAGATGTCACAACGAAGTAGTGAGTTCAATCCAAAATGGTCGCTACATTTCCAAAAAGTACTTATGGGCCCAAAACGAACACCGTGTGCGAAAGGTACTTTCAATCCTTCGTACGCCGGCTATCCAAGCCTTCCAAGTATAAAAGTGCTAATTCTTTTAGAAAATGGCCAAAATATGTCATACGTCACGATGAAGTGGTGAGTTCAATCCAAAAGGGTCGCTACATTTCCAAAAAGTACTTATGGGCCCCAAACGAACACCGTGTGCAAAAGTTACGATCAATTCTTCGTACGCCGACTATCCAAGCCTTCCAAACATAAAACTGCTCACTCTATCCAAAAAATGGCCAAAATCCCTCATACGTCAGGACGAAGTAGTGAGTTCAATCCAAAAGGGTCGCTACATTTCCAAAAAGTACTTATGGGCCCAAAACGGACACCGCGTGCAAAAGTTACGCTCAATTCTTTGTACGCCTACTATCCAAGCCTTCCAAACATAAAACTGCTCATTCTATCCAAAAATTGCTAAAATCCCTTATACGTCATGATGAAGTAGTGAGTTCAATCCAAAAGGGTCGCTACATTTCCAAAAAGTTCTTATGGGCCCGAAACGGACACGTCTTGCAAAAGTTATCATCAATTCTTCGTACGTCGACAATTCGAGCGTTCCAAATATAGAAGTGCTCGTTCTATCAAAAAATGGCCGAAATTCCTCAGACGTCAGGAAGAAGTAGTGAGTTCAATCCAAAACGGTCGCTACATTTCCAAAAAGTTCTTATGGGCCCGAAACGGACACCTCTTGCAAAAAGTTACGCTCAATTCTTCGTACGCCGACTATCCGAGCGTTCCAAATATAGAAGTGCTTGTTCTTTCGAAAAATGGCCGAAATCCCTCAGACGTCACGACGAAGTCGTGAGTTCAATCCAAAACGGTCGCTACATTTCCAAAAAGTACTTATGGGCCCGAAACGGACACCTCTTGCAAAAGTTACGCTCAATTCTTCTTACGCCGACTATCCGAGCATTCCAAATATAGAAGTGCTCGTTCTTTCGAAAAATGGTTTAAATCCCCCAGACGTTACAACGAAGTAGTGAGTTCAATCCAAAACGGTCGCTACATTTCCAAAAAGTACTTATGGGCCCAAAACGGACACCGTGTGCAAAAGTTACGCTCAATTCTTCGTACGCCGACTATCCGAGCGTTCCAAATATGGAAGAGCTCGTTCTTTCGAAAAAGGGCCAGAATCCCTCATATGTCACGGTGAAGTTTTGAGTTCAATCCAAAAGGGTCGCTACATTTTCAAAAAGTACTAATGGCACCAAAACGGACACCGTTTGCGAAAGTTACGCTCAATTCTTCGTAAGCCGATTATCCAAGCCTTCCAAACATAAAATTGCTCACTCTTTCCAAAAAATGGCCAAAATCCCTTATACGTCATGATGAAGTAGTGAATTCAATCCAAAAGGGTCGCTACATTTCCAAAAAGTACTAATGGGCCCAAAACGGTCATCGTGTGCAAAAGTTACGATCAATTCTTCGTACGCCGACTATCCAAGCCTTCCAAACATAAAACTGCTCATTCTATTCAAAAATGGCCAAAGTCCCTCATACGTCACGACGAAGTAGTGAGTTCAATCCAAAATGGTCGCTACATTTCCAAAAAGTTCTTATGGGCCCGAAACGGACACCTGTTGTAAAAGTTACGCTCAATTCTTCGTACGCCGACTATCCGAGCGTTCCAAATGTAGAAGTGCTCGATCTTTCGAAAAATGACTGAAATCCCTTAGACGTCACGACGAAGTAGTAAGTTCAATCCAAACGATCGATACATTTCCAAAAAGTACTTATGGGCTCGAAACGGACACCTCTTGCAAAAGTTACGCTCAATTCTTTGTACGCCGACTATCCGAGCATTCCAAATATAGAAGTGCTCGTTCTTTCAAAAAATGGCCGAAATCCCCCAGACGTCACGACGAAGTAGTGAATTCAATCCAAAACGGTCGCTACGTTTCCAAAAAGTACTTATGGGCCCAAAACGGATACCGTGTGCAAAAGTTACGCTCAATTCTTCGTACGCCGACTATCCGAGCGTTCCAAATATAGAAGTGCTCGTTCATTCGAAAAATGGCCGAAATTTCTCAGGCTTCACAACGAAGTAGTGAGTTCAATCCAAAACGATCGCTACATTTCCAAAAATTACTTTTGGGCCCAAAATGGACATCGTGTGCAAAAGTTACGCTCAATTCTTCGTACGCCGACTATCCGAGCGTTCCAAATATAGAAGAGCTCGTTCTTTCGAAAAATGGCCAAAATTCCTCATATGTCACGACGAAGTGGTGAGTTCATTCCAAGAGGGTCGCTACATTTCCAAAAAGTACATTTGGGGCCAAAACGGACACCGTGTGCAAAAGTTACTCTCAATTCTTCGTACGCTGACTATCCAAGCCTTCCAAACATAAAATTGCTCATTCTTTCGAAAAATGGCCGAAATCCCTTATAGGTCACGACGAAGTTGTGAGTTCAATCCAAAAGGGTCGCTACATTTCCAAAAAGTACTTATGGGCCCAAAACGGACACCGTGTTCAAAAGGTACGCTCAATTCTTCGTACGCCGACTATCCAAGCCTTCAAACATAAAATTGCTCTTTCTTTCAAAAAATGGCCGAAATCCGTCATACGTCACGACGAAGTTGTGAGTTCAATCGAAAAGGGTCGCCACATTTCCAAAAAGTACTTACGGGCCCAAAACGGACAACGTGTGCGAAAGGTACGCTCAATTCTTCGTACGCCGACTATCCAAGCCTTCCAAGTATAAAAGTGCTAATTCTTTCAGAAAGTGGCCAAAATCCGTCATACGTCACGATGAAGTGGAGAGTTCAATCCAAAAGGGTCGCTACATTTCAAAAAGTACTTATGGGCCCAAAACGAACACCGTGTGCAAAAGTTACGCTCAATTCTTCGTATGCCGACTCTCCGAGCGTTCCAAATATAGAAGCGCTCGTTCTTTCGAAAAATGGCCGAAATTCTTCAGACGTCACGATGAAGTAGTGAGTTCAATCCAAAACGGTCGCTACATTTTCAAAAAGTACTTGTGGGCCCAAAACGGACACCGTGTGCAAAAGGTACTTTCAATTCTTCGTACGCCGACTATCCAAGCCTTCCAAGTATAAAAGTGCTAATTCTTTCAGAAAATGGCCGAAATTCTTCAGACGTCACGATGAAGTAGTGAGATCAATCCAAAACGGTCGCTACATTTTCAAAAAGTAGTTATGGGCCCAAAACGAACATCGTGTGCAAAAGTTATGCTCAATTCTTCGTACGCCGACTATCCAAGCCTTTCAAACGTAAAACTGCTCACTCTTTCCAAAAAATGGCCAAAATCCCTCATACGTCATGATGAAGTTCTGAGTTCAATCCAAAAGGGTCGCTACATTTTCAAAAAGTACTTATAGGCCCAAAACGGACACCGTGTGGAAAAGTTACGCTCAATTCTTCGTACGCCAACTATCCAAGCCTTCCAAACATAAAACTGCTCATTCTTTCCAAAAATGGCCAAAATCCCTCATACATCATGATGAAGTAGTCAGTTCAATCCAAAAGGGTCGCTACATTTCCAAAAAGGACTTGTGGGCCCGAAACGGACACCTCTTGCAAAAGTTATGCTCAATTCCTCGTAGGCCGACTATCCGAGCGTTCCAAATATAGAAGTGCTCATTCTTTCGAAAAATGGCCGAAATCCCTCAGACGTCACGACGAAGTAGTGAGTTCAATCCAAAACGGTCGCTACACTTCCAAAAAGTACTTATGGGCCGAAAACGGACACCGTGTGCAAAAGTTCCGCTCAATTCTTCGTACGCCGACTATCCGAGCGTTCCAAATATAGAAGTGCTGATTCTTTCGAAAAATGGCCGAAATCCCTCAGACGTCACGACGAAGTAGTGAGTTCAATCCAAAACGGTCGCTACATTTCCAAAAAGGACTTATGGGCCCGAAACGGACACCTCTTGCAAAAGTTATGCTCAATTCTTCGTAGGCCGACTATCCGAGCGTTCCAGATATAGAAGTGCTCGTTCATTCGAAAAATGGCCGAAATCCCTCAGACGTCACAACGAAGTAGTGAGTTCAATCCAAAATAGTCGCTACATTTCCAAAAAGTACTTATGGGCCCAAAACGGACACCGTGTGCAAAAGTTACGCTCAATTCTTCGTATGCCGACTATCCGAGCGTTCCTAATATAGAAGTGCTCGTTCTTTCAAAAAATGGCCGAAATCCATCATACGTCACGACGAAGTGGTGAGTTCAATCCAAAAGGGTTGCTACATTTTCACAAAGTACTTATGGGGCCAAAACGGACACCGTGTGCAAAAGTTACGCTCAATTCTTCGTATGCCGACTATCCGAGCGTTCCTAATATAGAAGTGCTCGTTCTTTCAAAAAATGGCCGAAATCCATCATACGTCACGACGAAGTGGTGAGTTCAATCCAAAAGGGTTGCTACATTTTCACAAAGTACTTATGGGGCCAAAACGGACACCGTGTGCAAAAGTTACGCTCAATTCTTCGTATGCCGACTATCCGAGCGTTCCTAATATAGAAGTGCTCGTTCTTTCAAAAAATGGCCGAAATCCATCATACGTCACGACGAAGTGGTGAGTTCAATCCAAAAGGGTCGCCACATTTCCAAAAAGTACTTACGGGCCCAAAACGGACAACGTGTGCGAAAGCCACGCTCAATTGCTCGTACGCGACTATCCAGGCCTTCCAAGTATAAAAGTGCTAATTCTTTCAGAAAATGGCCAAAATCCATCATACGTCACGATGAAGTGGTGAGTTCAATCCCAAAGGGTCGCTACATTTCCAAAAAGTACTTATGGGCCCAAAACGAACACCGTGTGCAAAAGTTACGCTCAATTCTTCGTATGCCGACTATCCGAGCGTTCCAAATATAGAAGTGCTCGTTCTTTCGAAAAATGGCCGAAATCCCTCATATGTCACGACAAAGTTGTGAGTTCAATCGAAAAGGGTCGCTACATTTCCAAAAAGTACTGATGGGACCAAAACGGACACCGTGTACAAAAGTTACACTCAATTCTTCGTACGCCGACTATCCAAGCCTTCCAAACATAAAATTGCTCTTTCTTTTGAAAAATGGCCGAAATCCCTTATAGGTCACGACGAAGTTGTGAATTCAATCCAAAACGGTCGCTACATTTCGAAAAAGTACTTATGGGCCCAAAACGGACACCGTGTGCAAAAGTTACGCTCAATTCTTCGTACGCCGACTATCCAAGCCTTCCAAACATAAAATTGCTCTTTCTTTTGAAAAATGGCCGAAATCCCTTATAGGTCACGACGAAGTTGTGAATTCAATCCAAAACGGTCGCTACATTTCGAAAAAGTACTTATGGGCCCAAAACGGACACCGTGTGCAAAAGTTACGCTCAATTCTTCGTACGCCGACTATCCAAGCCTTCCAAACATAAAACTGCTCACTCTTTCCAAAAAATGGCCAAAATCCCTCATACGTCACGATGAAGTTCTGAGTTCAATCCAAAAGGGTCGCTACATTTCCAAAAAGTACTTATTGGCCCAAAACGGACACCGTGTGGAAAAGTTACGCTCAATTCTTCGTATGCCGGCTATCCAAGCCTTCCAAACATAAAACTGCTCATTCTTTCCAAAAATGGCCAAAATCCCTCATACGTCACGACGAAGTAGTCAGTTCAATCCAAAAGGGTCGCTACATTTCCAAAAAGGACTTATGGGCCCGAAACGGACACCTTTTGCAAAAGTTATGCTCAATACTTCGTAGGCCGACTATCCGAGCGTTCCAAATATAGAAGTGCTCATTCTTTCAGAACATGGCCAAAATCCCTCAGACGTCACGACGAAGTAGTGAGTTCAATCCAAAACGGTCGCTACATTTCCAAAAAGTACTTATGGGCCCGAAATGGACACCTCTTGCAAAAGTTACGCTCAATTTTTCGTACGCCGACTATCCGAGTGTTCCAAATATAGAAGTGCTCGTTCATTCGAAAAATGGCCGAAATCCCTCAGACGTCACGACGAAGTAGTGAGTTCAATCCAAAATGGTCGCTACATTTCCAAAAAGTACTTATCGGCCCAAAACGGACACCGTGTGCAAAAGTTACGCTCAATTCTTCGTACGCTGACTATCCGAGCGTTCCAAATATACAAGTGCTCGTTCTTTCGAAAAATGGCCGAAATCCCTCATATGTCACGACGAAGTTGTGAGTTCAATCCAAAAGGGTCGCTACATTTCCAAAAAGTACTTATCGGCCCAAAACGGACACCGTATGCAAAAGGTACGCTCAATTCTTCGTACGCTGACTATCCGAGCGTTCCAAATATAGAAGTGCTCGTTCATTCGAAAAATGGCCGAAATCCCTCAGACGTCACGACGAAGTGGTGAGTTCAATCCAAAAGGGTCGCCACATTTCCAAAAAGTACTTATCGGCCCAAAACGGACACCGTATGCAAAAGGTACGCTCAATTCTTCGTACGCCGACTATCCAAGCCTTCCAAGTATAAAAGTGCTAATTCTTTCAGAAAATGGCCAAAATCCATCATACGTCACGACGAAGTGGTGAGTTCAATCCAAAAGGGTCGCCACATTTCCAAAAAGTACTTATGGGCCGAAAACAGAAACCGTGTGCGAAAGGTACGCTCAATATTTCGTACGCCGACTATCCAAGCCTTCCAAGTATAAAAGTGCTAATTCTTTCAGAAAATGGCCAAAATCCGTCATACGTCACGATGAAGTGGTGAGTTCAATCCAAAAGGGTCGCTACATTTCCAAAAATTACTTATGGGCCCAAAACGGACACCGTGTGCAAAAGTTACGCTCAATTCTTCGTACGCCGACTATCCGAGCGTTCCAAATATAGAAGTGCTCGTCCTTTCGAAAAATGGCCGAAATCCCTCAGACGTCACGACGAAGGAGTGAGTTCAATCCGAAACGGTCGCTACATTTCCAAAAAGTACTTATGGGTCCAAAACGGACACCGTGTGCAAAAGTGTCACACCCCCAAATTAACATTGATATCTATACACAACCTAGATATAGAATTTTATATATATATTTTTTTTTTCGAGTTTGTTAACTTCTAATCACCTGTGACACGATCATATAACATATCAAAACCCAAAATCATATCACCATAATCCAACATATATATTCTGAGCTTATAAACATGTCTACAGGCCATTTCAAAAGTACACTATATAGGATTCCA
>NW_019262804.1:20975-21181 GCF_002742605.1 Olea europaea var. sylvestris | reverse complement strand
GAAGCCTTAGTCCATTTTAACATCCAATCTTACCAAGTCTGCAGGTCAGAAAGGCAGATGGGCATGTTCATCCCTTTTTTCTGCTTCCATTGGCATGAGTTAGAGTCCTCTCCTGCAGGAACCTGGCACCTTCAGCTGATCTACGACCGCCCTTGCTTTCAGCTGCATTTTGCTTTGATTTTCTTCAATGGACCGCCTCTATCTCT
>NW_019262804.1:9892-10482 GCF_002742605.1 Olea europaea var. sylvestris | reverse complement strand
CGATAGTGCAATTAAGCCCTAAGAAATCCTTTCAAGATCTTCGCCGGGAAGCGAAGCGGACCTAACCTCGGTCTTCGACATAACCGAAACCTCCTGCTTTTGCTTGTCGGAGGCCGTAACGTAAATCGCTTTCTTGAGCTTGCATACCAAGTTAGGATTCCTAGGAGAAGAGAAGCCTGTAGTTGGAGGAGGCTGAATAGAAATTCTTTCGGATCCCCCCTTCCCTTATGTTGTTGAAAGGCATTCTTCACGTCAAATTTCAATAAGGCCACCTTTTGATTGCAGCCAAGGCAAGAATGCCACGAATGGTGTTTAGCAACCTGGAGCAAATGTTTTCCCTATCTCTAAAAGAAAAGGGTTCGACTTGAAGGAATCCTTTAGCTACTAATGACGCTTTGTATCTCTCTACCGAGCCATCTGCTTTATGCTTGATCTTGTAAATCCACTTGCAGCCAATGGCTTCTTTCCCTGCAGGCAATGAGACTAAGTCTTATTCTTTTTTTCCTGGGCATTGATTTCTTCCTGTATAGCATCTCTCCAGCAAGAATGATTGGAGGCTTCAGCAAATGATTCAGGTTCATGAGAAGATT
>NW_019262804.1:0-253 GCF_002742605.1 Olea europaea var. sylvestris | reverse complement strand
ACTATTAACAACCATCTCGCTCGCTGGTCTTTTCGACCGTATTATCGACCACGATCGAATCCCGCCCGCATTCGGGATCGGGCAGAGGCCTTAAATCAGTAGGGCAATAGCATAGCTATTATTGACCTGACCCCTATTACTTAAGCCTACTTTCTTCAAGATACGAAAGGAGCAGCCGGAAACGGCTGTCCCTATTGTATTTTAGATGGAGTCATCAACAGGGCTAAGAATCTTACCTTTACTTAGAGAGGGG